>NW_027555847.1:22571369-22846369 GCF_003287225.1 Phascolarctos cinereus
TGGTTCAGGCCTACGGTTCTCTGGGGTTGAGAACTCCCAGTGAGGGAAGCTCTCCACCACCTGTACAGATGCAGCTCAGAGCCTTAAGAAGCAGTGTCTTTGGTGCGACTGCTAACCATTCACACAGATGTAGCACCTTAAGGGGGACAGAGAGAATAGGGAGAATACAGGCAGGATTCTTTGCATTGTGGGGACAAGGAAGCTTGCCTGTGGTCTCACTGCTGGTAACTCAACACTGGAGGTGGCATTTAAACCCAGGCCTCCCTGTTGGGAGGTTTCTGGGTACAAGGCTGCTTCTGTACCCTGCCTCCCCCTGCTGCCCGCACCCAGATTATCTGGGGGCCGGGATGTGCGCATTATCCTGTGAGGCAGGTGGGAAGGGGGTCTCCAACTCAGGAGTAAGCCCCAGCCTTCAGTGCGGTCTGCTCCACCGTGTCAGAAAACACGGCGCTCTGCACTGCCCTTGGCTGGCTCGCCATTAGAAAAGGAAGCCAAGGGAAAATCCACAGATGTGAGGGAAGCTCAAGTGTCAGCTTTCCCTGAAGCTTCAGTATACTCTGGGTTTTAATTTTCTTTCTCTGTAAGCACAAGTTTGAGGTGAGCTGCAATGAAGAAGCAGAAGCCAAGGGGTGACAAGGGGGTGCCACAGGGGTTTGGAGGCAGGAGGACTTGAGTTCAAATCCAGCCTCAGGTATTCGCTGGAGAACCCTGAGCTAGCACTCACTTCACCTCTACCTGCCTCAGTATCTTCATCTCACCAATGGAGATGATAACAGTCTCCACCTCCAACTGTGGTTGTGAGAATCAAATGAGATCCTGTTTGTAAAAAGTACTTAGCATAGAGCCTGGCACACAGTAGGTGCTAAAGAAATGTTATCTCTTCTTGGGATAATTGTAACGAGAGGCAGCATGGTGAGAGGAGACTCCTGGGCTGAACTGAAGTCAGACCTTCTGGGTAGGACAGAGCCTGGAGGCAGGGACTTCTTTCTCATAAAACAACGGGGGGGACCAGGTCCAACCAGGGCATCTTGATCATCAACAAGGGAAGGAGAAAGTTTTACAGAGAATGCATATGGAAAACAAAGTCATCCATTTCTTCTTAGATAATAAGACTTTAATTTAAAAAAATCACGCCAACTTGGACAACATCTTTCTACAGTGCCTGGTCAAGCGCCTGGATGGCAACAGCCAGGCCAGAGAGATAGGATGAATCTTACCCTTCCCATTTTACAAATGAGAAAACTGAGATCTACAGAGGTTAAGTAACATGTTAGTTGTCATAAGGCTTATGTCAAAGTCAGGACTCCCATGCCTACTGACTCCAAATTATGTTACCTCTTAGAAAATCAGAGAAACCTAAAACCACTGAGTGATCTGCTGGAAAGAGAGAAAGAGAGAGAGGCAGAGAGAGAGAGAAAGACAGAGAGAGAGAGAGAGAGAGGAGACAGAGAGAGAGAGAGAGAGAGAGAGAGAGAGAGAGACAGAGAGAGTGGGAGGGAGACAGAGACAGAGGCAGAAAGAGACAGACAGACAGAGGCAGAGAGAGACAGAGAAAGACAGAGAGGCAGAGAGAGACAGAGAGAGATAGAGAGAGAGAGACAGAGGCAGAGAGAGACAGAGAGAGAGAAAGACAGACAGAGATAGAGAGAGAGAGAGAGAGAGAGAAAGAGAGAGAGAGGCAGAGAGAGACATACAGACAGAGAGAGGCAGAGAGAGAGACAGAGAGAGAGGCAGATAAAGAGAGAGAAGACCCTTCCCTCCAACAGAGAATTGTACTCTACATTGACCCTTACAACCCTGAGAATCCACTGGGGGAAGGTGGTGTCTTTTTTGCTAGCATCTTTTGGGCTGAGCATGGCAATCTCTGATAGGTTGCTTAGGATGTTTCAATACATAATTTTATACTGTGACTAGACTCAGGATACACAGGCTGACTTAAAAAGAAAATCTTCAACTTAAAAATAAAGAGCTTGAACGTCAAGTTTGAAATACCTCCATTTGTTCACAATTTACTATGTACAGTTATGGGGGAACAGAAGAAAAAAACAGAATACATGAGAAAAAAAATCAATTTAATGGGCATGCACACAGCTGCCAAACTAGCCTTGGGATTCAGGCTGTGACACAGGCTTCTTAAAAACTTCAGTCGTGGTCCCTTTCTTTTCCTGGAATGCTATAAAGAGACTATCAAAGACCCTGACTAATGATATTTTTATGGCTTAAATGCAGATGGTTATTGAAAGCCTATCACTTCTACTTTGCAGGTTTTCACCTTTCAAGAAGGTCTGCATTTACTACTCAAAGGCAACGAGTAGTGCCATTGTGGAGAATCTTACATGATAAAATTAACCTGCTTAACTAAATACGAGAATTTACATTAATTTCGGGATATGAAATCCACGTCTTATGTTGAAACAATCAGCTTGATTCTGTCTTTTTCAATTGATCCTATTTACAGTTATTTGATTTTGTCCTGTAACTGTCCCAGTCATGACTCTTTGCCTTTGAACTCAGTTCAGAAATTCAGCTGCTCTATAAGGAGTGAAGTTTAGAAATCCAGTTCTCTTGTTAATTAATGTTCTATTCTTGTGTCAAGGAAATCTGTTATCCTTGAAGGATGCCTGGTTTGCTAGCCAAGGAAGTCTGGTCTACTCTATCTGACCTCACAGGTGGCCTCAAACAATGGACCTTTCTTAGTCACAGGAGGGAAGGAGGCGGTTTCTGCTAGCCCCTTGTTCCTGACTGCTAACCAATCATAACTTGTTCTCTGCCTATGAAGTTGTGCTCTTTGTTCTGTTCTCCCCTAAAACTGTAAAAGGGTAGCCAATCCCCACCTCAGGGTCTTAGCTTAACCGGGAAAATCTGAGATTCTATTTACTGGTAAATCTGGGCTTTACTAATAAATTGATTGTGGTTGGGATTCTGTGCCTCACTCTACCTTATTTTTTAACTGTTACAATGCTGCTGTTCCTGCCTCAGAATGCAAAAGAATAGAAAAGTATACAGATGCTGATTTTCCTAATGATGGCAAGAGACCCTATAAAAAGCGTGGGGAAGGAAACACGAACACAGGTAAACCAAAGGGAAATCACTTACAGGTGTGTCAATGAACAATCTTGCACTTTCCACCGGGATTTCTTTTAGGGAAGTTTTGTTTATTGATGTTGTTACTTGGAGGTCCTTTGCTTTTGTGACAGTGCCTGGAGTTTCCTTAGACAAGTCAGGCCTTCTCAGAGTGGGTGAGAGGCATGGAGTAGGCCCCACGCTCTTCTGAACACTGTTTTGGGGATCAGATGCTGCTGTTTCCATGCAGGAACTTTTTACATGTCCTTTATATGTCCTGCTTCCAGCCTTTCCCAGAATCTTTTCGAACAGCAGCTCTGATGAAACTGTTAATTCACATAACCCTGACGTGCTGAGGCTAGCTGTAGGGCCTGGTGTATCATGGATGAATAGACTCTGGTTATCGTAGAATATGAGGAACAAAGTGAAAACGATTTTGAGCAGAAACTTGTGGTGGACAAGTTATCACGTACAAGCCCTGAAGCCAGTTTGCAATTTGGGATTTTTATAATAACATGGATGCATTAGAAATAATAGTTTTTTTAAAATTAACTATCAGCAACAAGAAATAACTGAATAGCTAAAAACAAGAGGGAAAATAAGGGCCTTGGGACATGCTCACTGGACATATGCTTTCTGTATACAGCCTTTCAGTGTATCCCACATTTACCACCTCTGAGTGATACTAGAAACAACTAACAAATAGCAGTCCATGAGTATATTTATTCCAATTAGAAAAGAGAATCGTCCTTGTTACCAAAAATGCCCACCTTCAGTTTTGTCATTTGAACATACAAGGAAAAAGACACCAGACAGTCATCACTGACACAGGCATGAAAATGCCACCAGACAGACTGAGGGTCTCATTTTAATACTTCTCCCCTCAATGATCCTGAGACAGTTCTGTAGATCAATGGGTTGGAATAATTATGTCACATTATCTTTTCAATTATAGCAACAGATGTGACCCCAAACAATAAACCATATTAACTGTCTGTTGGTAAGCTACTGTCTAACTAATTACCAAATGGAGCCAAGATGGTGGTATAAAGGCAGGAACTCATTTGAACTCACAAGTTCCTCTACAAACAACTTTAAAATAATGCCTCAAATCAAATTCTGAAGTGGCAGAATCAATAAAAGGTCAGGGTGAAATAATTTTTCAGCACAAGACAAGCTTCCACTTTAAAGGACAGAGGGCTTGGAATATGATATTCAGGAAGGCAAAGGAGCGAGGATTACAACCAAGAACTACCTATCCAGCAAAACTAAGTATCATCCTTCAGAGGGAAAAATAGACATTTAATAAAATAGAGACTTTTAAGGCACTCCAGATGAAAAGACCAGAGCTGAATAGAAAACCTGACTTCCAAATACAAGACTCATGAGAAGCATAAAGAGGTACGGATAAAAGAGAAATCATATGGGATTCAATAAGGTTAAACTGTTTATATTCCTATATGGGAAGATGATAATTGTAACTCCTAAGAACTTTCTCATTATTAGGGCAGTTAGAAGGAGTCCACATAGAAGGCATGGGTGTGCGTTGACTATTATGGCATGATTTCAAAAAATTAAAATTAAGAGGTGAGAAGGAGGGACCCACTGGGAGAAGGGGGAAAAGAGAGGTAGAATGGGGAAAATTATCTCACATAAAAGAGGAAGGAAAAGAAGAGCTTTTACAGTGGAGAGGAAGATGAGGGGTGGTGGTAGCAGGCAACGCTTGAATCTTATTTTCATCAGAATTGGCTCAAAGAGGGAATAACACACACACTCAGTTGGGAGGGAAAGTGGAGATGAAAGAAGGGAGGGTCGGGGGCAGCTAGGTGGTATAGTGGATAGAGCACCAGCCCTGGATTCAGGAGGACCTGAGTTCAAATCCGGCCTCAGACATATAACACTTTCTAGCTGTGTGACCCTGGGCAAGTCACTTAACCCCATTGCCAGGCCGAATGAAAGAAAGAAAGAAAGAAAGAAAGAAAGAAAGAAAGAAAGAAAGAAAGAAAGATCACTGAGGCAAGGCAGAGTCGGAAAGCAAAACAAATTTTTGAGGATGGACAGGCTAAAAAGATAGAGAGAAAAGGATAAATGGGGGGAAATAGGATGCAAGGCAATAGACAGTCATGTGAATGGGAATGGGATAAATTCAGCCATAAAACAAAAGCAGAAAGCAAAACAGATTAAGCCCAGACTCTGACAATATGTTGTTTGAAGGAAACACACTTGAAACACAGCAATGGTGAGGGGCTGAAGCAGAATCTATTATGATTCAGCTGAGTAAACAAGCAGGGGAAGCAAACATGATTTCAGACAAAGCAGGAGCAAAAACAGATCTAATTAAAAGAAACAAGGAGACTACGACATGCTAAAAGGTACCACAGACAACGAAATAATATTAATACCAAATGGCAGAATGTCCAAACTCTTAAAGGAAAAATTAAATGAGTTACAGATGGAAATAGACAATAAAACCATATCAGTGGGGACCTCAACTTTCCCCTCTCAGAACAGATAAAGCTAACCAAAAAATACACAAGAAAGAAGATAAAGAGATCAACAGAATTTTTAGAAATGTTAGATACGATAGACCTCTGGAGAAAATGGATGGGAATAGAAAGGAGTATACATTTTTTTCAGGTGTATATGGCAGCATCACAAAAATTGACCATGCATTAGGGCATAAAAACCTCACAAGCAAATGCAGAAAAGCAGAAATATTAAATGCATCCTTTTCAGATCACAATGCAATAAAAATTACATTCAATAAAGGGCCATGGCAACACAGATTAAAAATTAATATGGAATTAAATAATCTAATCCTAAAGAACGAATGGGTCAAAGAACAAATCACAGCAACAATCAATAATTTCATTAAAGAGAATGACAACAATGAGACAACATATCAAAATTTATGGGATGCAGCCAAAGCAGTCCTTCGGGAAACTTCATATCTCTAAATAACTGCATCTATAAATTGTGCTTACAGCTAAAAAAAAAAAAAACCTAGAAAAAGAACAAATTAAAAGCCAAACTGGAAATCCTGAAAATCAAAGAAGAGATGAATAAAATTGAAAGCCAGAAAACCACTGAACTAATAATAAAACTAGAATCCTTTCCTTGGCCCATTTAACTTTCATATCTATCTCCATCACTGGGCCACAAAGTTGTAGAATAATGTACTGCATGCCAATCAAAATTCAGGGGCTCTTTGGAAAGGACATCCTCCTTAGGCATTCTTAGAACACCACAGTCCCCCTGCCATCACTAGATCTTTTGAACTCCTTTGACAGTGGCAACCACAGAAAAATATTCCCATAGGTTGTCTGTCTTTCCCATAAGACCACCCTGCCCCCTCTGAAAACATGGAATCCAAGTATAACAGATTTTTATGTATAAAATGCCAATAGTATGTGGCTTCTAGAGAGAGGAAGATATGACATAACAGCTGGCATATATAGCTCTATATACATAAACATATACCTATATATGTTTATATATATATGTACACACACACACACATTTCCTTCCATGGGCTTATTACTGAGGAAAGATTTTCTGCTTGTCTTTGCCTAAGTGGAGTCATGTTTAGTTTTATCACATGCACAACTCAGTATTCTACTGGTTATGTAGTACCACCACTACTTAGACACTGCTCTATGCTATTTGTAAAAATGGTACCAGAAGACTCTAAAATGATGAAGAATGTGGCATGTTCGTTGTAGGGGCAGATCACTGAGCTACTCCATCAATGAGCAAGCTAGACTGCTAGTATAAAAATAAGCAGTGCTTTCAATGACCCCAATGACCTGACATAAAACCCCATTTTTTAATATCAGTATTAATCTGCTGATGCCAAATGGCAATCACTGACTACTACAATATTCTAAGAATCAAAATGGGATACTCCAAATAACAACAGAGAGAGAGAGAGAGAGACATTGGGCATTAGGAGGTCCCAGCACATGGCAGTAATGACTCATACAAGAGGTGGTTTCAAAGACATTATTTAGGAAATGCAGGACTGGAAAAGAAGGTGAACTTGGAGAAGGGTGGAAAGGACAACACAGGGACCCATATTAATGTCATAAAGAGCTAGGTTAAAGGAAGGCATCTAGTACAATGGTAGATCTATGGAAGATTTGTGGGAGGACCATGGTTAAGAATCATGCAAAAAAAAAAAAGGTGTGACTCAGGTATGAGCTGTGCCTGGGAAGGAATTACTCACACTGGAATTTAAGATGGGTGCCAGAAGTTTTCTCATCTATAAATTCCAAGACGAATCTTGTATGCCCTATAGTCAAATATGAAAAATGAGGGTAAAAAAAAAGCCAATTTGGAAAATTAGACTAAAATTAATACTGGGTAATATTTTAGTTTATCCTGATTTCCTTTTGGGGAAGGGAAGTAAAAATAAGAGAAATTTTAAAAATTCTGGTAAAACTCTGATACAATATGAAATTTATAAAACTGAACTGTGCCTCTAAAAACACATATTTCCTTATTATTAATGGTTTATGCTACTTTGATAGATGCAATAAGAAAACTACAAGTGTAATGTAATAAATTCTAAACATCTAATATATTTTAAAAATTTAATTGCTGATGTTATTAGAAGGTAAATGCACTGAAGTTATAAATTCTGTTTTAGTATGAATTTCAGAGATAATGACAGTCTTCTTCTTTTTGCTCATTATGTGCTCCTTAAAAACCCCTGCTCTAATCTCATCCTATTAAAACAAGTTAGTGTAATTTTTTAGAGTATTAAAGAAGTTGTCATGCTGTTTATCCAGCAAATACAAATTGATTCTCTAAATCAGAAATTTAAAATATGTTGATTTAACATAATACATTTTCTTAAAGTTCCAAATCTCTTGGATTATTTTTCTCTTAGGCAAAGGAACATTTGTTTGTTAAATATTCAATCATGCAATAGTGCCTGGAACATCAATAGAGTTTGCCTGATTAATTGGAGCTCAGCATATGTATACTGAAAATGAGAATGATTTCCCCAAGGAATTAGCACTTCTACAGTTAAACTATATTCCTTAAAAGGACATGCAGATGTCATTTGGACAACAATTTCGGAACACATAAAAGTGACTGCTCTTGCTGGGTTGTAATTTTTTAAAAGAGCATTCTAATGATTCTTGAGGACTACCTCCTTGGAACAGATGGGACGCCCTTTCTTTTGTATAACCAACAACTTTAATATTCTGGAACTCAGAAGCTGCTTTTTAGTCTTTGTAAAAGTGGATGATATTGTTCATTTTTATTAACACTGCTCTTTTAATTATGTCAACCATGAAAAAAAGTTTTGATTTATTTAAGAGCTGTGTGACAAAGCAAGCCTGTAACATTCCTATATGTTTCCAAAGATAATTTTAATTTGGCAGGTAAAAGCCTTGGGAAAGGCAGCATGAGCTGTATCTAACTTTTGTCCAAGCTTTCACCCATTCCCCAAATGAATGCGTATCTTGATAGCCATCATTCACCCATTCATTCATTCATTCATTCACTCACTTTGTGCTACCACAGTCCTGTGTGTTGGCCTCCACTCTATCCTGCAGCTCAAACATTTGCCTTGGACCCTGGTTAGATTCACCATTTCCAGATCAACCATGGTAACTTCCTGGCAATAAATGAACGGATGAACAAATGAAGGAGTACTTGCTAGGTGCTATGTGCCAAGCACTGTACTAAGGGCTAGGGATATAAACACAAGCAAACAAGACAGTCTCATGGGTGGACAACGGACAGAAGGGAGTTTGGCCAGCCCAGACCCCTCACACTAACTCCTGGCCCCGTTTCTGCCACACTAACCCACATATACCAAAGTGTAAGCTCATCACCATGGCAATGGATTCGGCTTTAATAGTTGATCCCTCCTTGGCACCCCTAGTTCTCCCTCCCCTTTGACTGGAGGACTGGAAGGTGTCCATAAAGTCCTCCCAAAGCCTCCCTTTTGCGAGGGCTGAGAGACTTCTGGCTGACTTCATTTCCCATCAGCGGCCCTGCTTGGTCCACACGCCTGCTCAGGGCATCCTATGGCACCTCCCCCTTTTCGGCTCCCTTCTGCGGGTTGTCTTCCCCGTTAGGTTATAGGTTCCCCTTTTTCTTATTTGCATCCCCAGTGCTTAGCACAGTGCCTGGCACACAGAAGATGCTTAATAAATGCTGGCTGTTGACTCTATGTACCCTTCTCTTCCTCATTTCCTTTTCAACTTGAGTTCTGAGAAGAACAGTCAGCCAACACTGTCACTCCTTAGAAGAGGCAGCCACTAATTGGCTGGTGACTCCAATGAGCATCTGATGTAGCCCTGGTCTAAAACATCCTACCACGTGCATTGCTCCTTTAGGTGCTTTGTCTCGCACTACTCGACGGAGGGCAAGGGCTTTCCTGACAGTGTGCGTCTGCACCCTCAGGGCTTGGCACAGAGTAAGCACCGAAAACGGCCTTTTTTTTTTTTGCATCCATGCACACGCTTATTTGACAAGCATTTATTAAGTGCCTACGATGTGCTAGTAGGCACTGTGATAAGCTCTGGGGACAAAGAGATAAATATGAAGAATCCCCACCTTCAAGGTGCTCATACTGTAAGGGGGTAAGGAATATGTGCAGAAAAGTACACGCAGAATATACGTGAAGTCACTGTAAAGGCACCAAGACGGGGCATCAGCACCTCCCCTTGTCCCACATGGCACCTGGTTTAAGCGCTGAAGGGGAAGGGGAAAAGGAGCACGGCTAAGCAGAACGTCACGCACGGGGACCAGAGGTGGCCACTCTGGCTGGAACACAGCCGGCACAAGGGGGTGGGGAGGGGACACGCATTTAGATGGCGCCTCTTCTGTGCCAGGGACTGCACTAAGCACTTTATAGAGACGATCTCATACGACCCAAATGAACTGAAGATTCGGCAACTGCGCGGCTCAAAGGCTAATCTAAAAAAGAGCCCCACAGTAGATATTTTGGATCTCAATTCTCTGAAGTGAGTTTTACATAGATCTAATTAGAGAGCCAACTAAAAATAACCACTTTGCTTTGTGCGGCAAGCTACATTTCAAGACATACAAAATAGCAGTGTTTCTATGGATGAATAACTGGGACCAAGAAGCAGCTAGATGGCTCAGTGGATAAAATGCCGGGTCTGGAGTCTGGAAGATGGGAGTTCAAATCCAGCCTCAGACATTCCCTAGCTGTGTGACGCTGGGCAAGTCACTTAACCCTATTTGCCTTAATCCACCGGAGAAGGAAATGGCAAACCTCTCTAGTATTCTTGACGAGAAAACTTCATACAGGATCACGAAGACTGAGGCAGGACAGAACAACTGAATAACAACAGTCTGGACCACGCAATCAGTCAAGAAGTCCTTATTAAGTTCCTACTATGTGGCAGGCACTGGGCCAGCTTCCGAGAATACAAAGACAAAACGACACAGTCCTGACCTCGAAAAAGCTGAGATGAAGGAACAATTAAACACTAAATATTCATTTAAACCCAACTGTCAGTAACCAAATGGAAAAGAGATTCAGCGCCACAAGCCATAAGAATAATGCATAAAGCATGCCACTGTGGCAACAGTACTCCTAAGGCAGAGGCACTCTTACTAGCAGATGAAAGTTAAAGTGACAATTAAAATGCACAAGAATTGTCAGAAATATTAGGGAGGAAGAGCTCAACTCAGCCCATTAATACATTACCACATATTGTACTAGAAATGTTAGCTTTAGCAATTAGAGAAGAAAAAGAAATGAATTAGGACAGGCAATAAGGAAACAAAACTGTCCCTCTTTGCAGATGACATGGTGGTATTCTCAGAGAATCCTAGAGAACCAACTGAAAAACTACTTGAAATAAATAATTAACAACTTTGGAAAAGCTGCAAGACATAAAACAAACCCACATAAATCAGCAGCACTTCTATATTGTACCACCAAAGCCCAGCAGTAAGAGACAGAAAGAGAAATTCCATTTAAAATAACTGCAGACAATATAAAATACTTGGGAGTCTGCCTGCCAAGACAAACCCAGGAACTATATGAACACAACTACAAAACACTTTTCACACAAATAAAATCAGATCTAAACAACTGGAAAAAACCAATTGCTCATGGGTAGGCCGAGCTAATTTAATAAAAATGACGATTCTCCCTAAATTAATTTACTTATTCAGTGCCATATCAAACTACCAAAATTATTTTATAGAGCTAGAAAAAAATAATAAAATTTATCTGGAAGATCAAAAGGTCAAGAATATCAAGGAATTAATGAAAAAAAAATGCAAAGAAAGGTAGCCTGGCTATACCAGATCTCACACTATATCACAAAGCAGCAATCATCAAAACTATTTGGTGGTGGATCAGCTGAATAGGTTATCTACTGTTTGATAAACCCAAATACTCCAGCTTCTGGCGTAAGAACTCACTATATGACAAAAACTGCTTGGAAAACTGGAAAAGAGTATGGCAGAAAGTAGGCATAGATGAACATCTTATACTGTAAAACAAGGTAAGTTCAAAACACGTACACGATGAAGACATAAAGGATGGTACCAAAAGCAAATCAGGAGTACAAGGAATAGTTTACGTCTCTGACCTATGGAGAAGGGAAGAATTTATGACCAAACAAGAGACAGAGAACACTATGAAATACAAAATGGATAATTTTGATTACATTAAATTAAAAAAGTTTTTGCACAAATAAAACTGATGCAACCAAGATTAGAAGGAAAGCAGAAAGCTGGGAAACAATTTTTACAGCCACTGTTTCTGATAAAGGCCTTATTTCTCAATGTAGAGAACCGAACCAAATTTATAAGAATGCAAGTCATTCCCCAACTGGTAAATGGTCAAAGGATATGAACAGGAAGTTTTCAGACAAAGAAATTAGAGCTATCTATAGTCTCACTACTGATTAGAGAAATGCAAATTAAAACAACTCTGAGGTACTACATCATACCTATGAGATTGGCTAGTATGACGGAAAAGGAAAATAATAAATGTTAGAAAAGATGTGGGAAAATTGGAGCACCAATGCATTGTTGGTGGAGTTGTGAAGATGAACCAACCATTCTGGAGAGCAATTTGGAACTATACGCAAAGTGCTATAAAACTCTGCATAGCCTTTGACCCAGCAATACCACTTCTAGGTCTGTATCCCAGAGATCATACAAATGGGAAAAGGACCCACATGTACAAAAATATTCATAGCGGATCTTTTTGTGGTGGCCAAGAATTGAAAACAGAGGGGATGCCCATAAAGTGGGAAACAGATAAACAAGTTGTAGTATATGAAAGTAATGAAATACTATTGTGCTATAAGAAATGTGAGCATGTAGAGTTCAGAAAACCCTGGAAAGACTTAAAGGAATTGATGCTAAGAAGTGAGCAGAACCAGGAGAATACTGTACATAGTAACAGTAACACTGTGCAATGATCAACTATGATAGATTTGGCTCTTCTCAGCAATACGATCCAAGACACTTCCAAGAGACTCATGATGGAAAATGCCATCCACATCCAGAGAAAGAACTGTGGAGTCTGAAGGTAGATCAAAGCATGCTATTTTCACTTTTTTTTGTTTTTTCTTTCCCATGGTTTTTCCCTTGTGTTCTGATTCTTTTTTTTTTTCACAAGGTGAGTAATGTAGAAATATGTTCGAAGTGACTGTACATGTACCCCTACATCAGACTGCCTGCTGTATTGGGGGGAGGGAAGGTGAGGAAAGGGAGAAAAATATGAAACTCAAAATCTTATAAAAATGAATGCTGAAATTAAAAAAAAAATTCATTATCGCAAATTAGTTCAGTGAATAGTGTTGTACTTGGAGTCAGAAATCCTGAGTTTCAATTCCGCCTTAGATATTTAGTTGCTGTGTGACCCTGGAGAAGTCATTTGACCTCTTCCTCATCTGTGAAATGGGGATAATAACAGTACCTATTCTTGTCCTTTGGCTTGGTGCTCTGTAGCCTCCCACCCCCCACTGAAAAAAAAAAACCAACACCCTCCAAGTGAAAGCAAGAACCACTGGGCTGCATCAGGGGTTTGGCTTGAGACCTTCTGAGCCAAGAGAGGAGATTTCTGCCCCTGATCCATCTACCTGTCCACATGAGTACCACATGACTGTCCCCAGCCCCTGCGTGTTGCCCCGCCCTCACCTCTCCGTGTCCACGCTCAGCCCCCAAATGTCTGCCCCTGATACGTTCTTCCCCTCGGTTCCAGCCTGGCCTCCACATGTTTCTCCTCTTGCTCTTGCTTCTCTGTCCCTGGCCCCCATATGTCTTAGAACCATGTGTCAGCCTCCTCCCTCCATTGGCCAACAGCCCCCTTGCTGCCTCCTTCCATCTTTCCCTTTTTCATGTCCATAGGTAAATAAGCATTACATTAAAAACCACTTTACATAGGGGTCTGAGGAACAGTCCACTTATGTAAAGTGAGAACTGCCTATAGTTATTTTTATTAACTCATTTTTGTGGGAAAAATAAAATCTCCATCATTAAGTAACATGAAGCAGTTAAAAGGTGAATTCATTTCAAAATAGGACAAAAAGATTATTGTAAGGTAGTAAGCTCTTAAAAAAAACCCCATGTTTTCAAATGTATTCATTTGATTTTAATGAGTTTAAAAATCTTTCCATGAACATAACTGACATTTAAAAATTTATATTCTGAATAATTCTAAACTAGATAACATACTATACTGATCCATGACCCATTACCTAAACTCAAACTGGTTTATCTCAGAGGAACTGGGACCATATAGAAAACAAGGAGCCCAGACGGGTTTAAGGCGAAACAAGGCCATGAAAGGAAGGAGTTCTCACAGCTCAGAAGA
The DNA here is from genome assembly GCF_003287225.1 of Phascolarctos cinereus. NCBI lineage: Eukaryota > Metazoa > Chordata > Mammalia > Diprotodontia > Phascolarctidae > Phascolarctos > Phascolarctos cinereus. Next base: position 22,585,264 of record NW_027555847.1, read on the forward strand.
CTTAGCACCTGCAATGTAACATCCTTACAGAAAAAACGTTTTTGAAAGGTTTGATCAGCCTTATTAGCAGAAAAATCAGCTGCATTTTATTTTTTATTCTGAGAGATGATCACTAAAATGTAAAAGACGACTTCTGTAACAAAATTAAATATGGTGAATGCTAATACAAAAATGAGCAACAGTCAGTTACCATAACAACAAGGTGTAACTATCAGTGGACATTCCAATTAGCTACACTTTCATAAGCAGCAGGCAAGTTTTCCCCTCACCCCACTGATCTGGGGGCTAAGCTATTCACCAAGCTGTGTACCTCTTCGCTGCTGGTGCATCCACAAAAGTCATCTTCCAGTGGGGCTCCTCTCCTCTTCCCACCGTGCTCCTCCTGTGGATCCATCGGAAAGGGGCTCCCTTCTGCACACACAGTCTGACGCCGTCCATGAGGCAAGGGCCTCGGCCTTGAGGAAAATGTAAAAACCTCATCTGGACCACTTTGGGTTTCTTCTCCTTGACTGCTATTTTCATTTTCTTTGCTGTTTTCTGGCAACTGGTGTGAATTATTGCAGGAATTGTCTTCCAGGGTTATGGATTGTTTGCTGCAGTCCAAAGGAAAATGATCTCTGTAATTTTCAGGAAATACCCACTCATCTGCCAGGAGGGAAGACAAATGAAGATAATTATTAGTGGACTGCTCGACAAAAAGTTACTTTAGGCAAGGGGTCTGAGGCTAATACTCCGTATTACTGAACTACTGATGAATTGAAGGGACCAGAGTTTATTGCATCCTCAACTGGAACAATAAAGAAGTGCAATAATATTGTCAGCCATCTCAAATGGTGCCAAAAAGTTAACCAACAGGTCAATGACCACAGTGACAGGCAATTACTTCATTATTCTTGTTCAGTTAAGAAAAGAAAAAGTGATCAAGAAATGTAGACATCTAAAACAATTATCACCTGTGTTACACTGAAGGGTTGTAGTAGAAAGAATACCCCCATTTGGAATCAGAAGACTTGGGCTCTAATGCCAACCGGGGACACCACTTAGGGGTATTAGGTATTAGTTACAGCACCACTCTTCACTTTTAAACCCCTGAGCTCCCCAACCCATATGGCCCACCATCCTAATGCTCATCTCCCACATCTGACACACATAGGGTCTGTCTGCGTGACTCCGGCCAAGCTGTCCACCTCTCAGGGAGGACTCTGGGCCGTTCTCCGAGACGCTAAGTGGCAGAGAAGGTGCCACCCTGGCAAAATAAGTGTTCTTGGTTCTCTATATGAGGGAAACCCCAGGTCTTGTCTCATTCCCTATCTTTCTAGTTCTATAGGGCTCTCAGGCTAACCAGGGGCTCCCTTCACCACAACTCTGTGTAGGGTAAGTAGGATAAATTTTACAGATGAAGAAACTTCAGTTAAGTAGAGGTAAATGGATGGTTATGGTCACTTACCAAACAAATTCCCCCTTTCTTTGGCTAAGGTAATGAAATATTAAAAATGACAGCAAAGACAGGTAGAGGTGCCCTCTCCTCAGGCTGGTACGTTTTCCATGGCTTTGCGTCTCCTCTTATAATTGGGAGCGATCAGTTCAGTTTGGACATTTCAACAGCTGACATGGACCACAAGAAGATGGGACTAACTGAGAATCTGAGAATGCAGCTGAGCAGCACAAGGGAGAGGCTGCCCAGGCTGGGCTCCTGTCTATCTGTGACACAGAGAGTCATTGGAAAAAGCATTTTTAAAAGGCAAGGTGGACCTTCCTTATTTCAATGCCTCTTTGTATGATTCTGGGCACTGTGAAGGTGATCAAAAATTACTTCTTGGCTAACATACAAAAATAAATCTCACAAAGCTGGTATATAAAGATACTAAATTGATATCTAAAATGGCTACCATAAACTGGAAAATCAAAGGATAGGGACAGGGATCAGGAGGCTGACTGTGGGATCACTGGTATAGGGAGTCTTCTATCAGTGCAGGTTGGCACCTTCTCTGCAATTCAGAGAATGGCCAAGGACACTGGGCACTGAGAGGGTAAGGCCTTGGGTCACAAAGAGAGTATGCTTAAGGGGCAGATCTCAAATCCAGGTCTTTCTGGCTGTGAGGGGGGCTCTCTATCAACTACACCACGCTGCCAAAATCACTGGCAAAACTTAAAGGAAGATATAATGGGAATACTGGTTATAAAGTTAAACAATTCTGGTGACCTAATGCCAAAGGTAGTATTGAATAACAAAAATTTAAAAAGAAATTTTTTTACAGTTATTTTCCAGGTTCTATTATCTGAATACCACATGTTACTTTGGAATTTTATTTTTACTCCAATTATTTCCATATCAATTGTAATGAATAATTTGGTGTGTTTTCTTAGGAAAATATGTAAATTACTATGTAATCACAATATTGCAGCAAACAAGATAAATACAAGAATGATCACCTAAACATCTAATTAGTTTTCCCTACACAGTCAGATTTATGCTAGAGACTCTAATTGCACCTAACATTTTAATGAAGGTTTCAACATTGCATAAATAAGACTGACAAACTACAAACAATATTCATTCGTTTTCCCTTTTCCTTTGCTCAAAAACAATTTGCCTTTCTAAAAGTATTGCACACCTGCTGGGCAAGATATGTGGATGTGCCCTGCCACAGATCTCAGCTACGTTCATTACACAACAGAATGGCAGAAACAGAATAACAGATAATCTTCAGAAAGAGTGATAGCGTTAAATGAAAAAATGTCAGAAAACTCTACAATTTTACTATTTATTTTGAATAGGTCAACAAGATGTTGTCTATCATAGCAATGGACAAGAATGTATCTATTGCAGAAAGTTGTTTCTGTCTTAGAAAATGGAATTTATAAGAAATACAGTGCTAGATGGCTTCCGTTTTTTCCCCCAGAGGATAACAGTAATGTCATAAGGTCTAGAGCTGTAAGGAGCTTTTTTTTTTTTCAAACAGATAAAGAAAGAGGCCCAGAAAAGTTATGTGACTGACCTAGGGTCAGATAGTAAAGAGAACTGGATTGAAGTTCAGCTCCTGTGATTTCAAATTCACCTAGGTTCCACCAAACTACAGACAAATATTTGTGCTGGGTGTCAGTAGATAAGACAGAACGGAGGCTCTAACCTGTCTGATGAGGAGATAGTTGCTGATGACTGGAGACATTTAATGTCACTGCGCTGTTCATTCTTTGATGGTATACAGTGGTGAGCTTGGCTGGTGTTGTATCTTCATTACGGCTGTTTCCTGAGGAGCTCCCTTGATGGGAACAAACATTTTCCAGAATTTTCAATTAGAACTCAACATTTACTAAGTCCCTACAACATGAAATTTACAAAAGCTACAAATTTCTTAATAATACTATAAAATTATTTTAGAAAGGTAACTATATAATTCTTCAGTAATGACTTACGAGTAATTCTATGGATTCTTACTTCCTTTTTTTCTTTCACAGGCCTTTTTAAAATCAAATGAACCATTTCAAGTAAATTCCTTTTTCTAACTTTATAAACTAGTAAACATTCACAAGAATCTCAGACATTTATCATTTATAATGCCAAAAAAGCTTCAAAAAGGTCTTAAATTCTTTTCCTTTGGTGCCTTGAAAGCAGAATAAATTTGTTGTTTTTAAATTACAGCTGTTTCTAAGCTATGGTTTCTGAGCAAATTCTATGTCAGAGGCTATAAAAGATGGTTGCAGAAAGGATCCCAGGACTCTTGTTCACTGCTTAAAGCACTGATGAAACAGTGAGGTAGAGTTAAGACTACTGTCTACCATCTCTAAATTACTCAAACAGGTGCAGTACGAGAACGACTCTGTGTTTTGTGCGTGGTGCGTGTGCACAGACTTTCGCTTTTAAAAATACTTTAGTTTGGAAGTGAACAAAAAGAAATAATAACAATGAATAATAACTACTATGATTTGCACAATATCCAGCACAACTTATCAAATGCTTATTCTCTCCCCTCCTTTTAATAACAATAGCTAGCATTTATACAGTGCTTTGAGGGCTGCAGAGCCCTTTAGAAATATTACCTCAATTGATCTGAGGATCAACTCTGGGAACAGGGTGCTATTATTATCTCCATTTTCCTGATGAGGAAACAAAAGCCAACAGTGGTTAAGTGACTTGCCCAGAGTCACAAAGCTACTAAGCGTCTGAAGCAGGATTTGAACTCAGGTCTCCCTGACTCCAGGTTGGACGCTCTATCCACTGAGCTACTTAACTGCCTAAATGACAGTATATGCCAACAACCAGAGAGAAAGCATTTGCTCTGCTTTGGAAAAGGAGATAAAAATTGAAAAAGAAAAATTATGGGGATCCATAAAGGTTTCAGTAAAGCCTGCTGGCAACATCTTCACATCTATAACATTAAAAAGTCATGAGTGAAGTTTCCTCGGTTTCTCCTCTGGAAAGAGGAAAGCTCTTTGTTTCTGTACCACTCAAGGCACCCTCTAATCCTGCAAATCTCTGTTTGCCCTACAAAGTGATTTTTGTATAGGAAGTTTGATTTCCATAATCCCTGTAGCACAGACATTGATATTATAAGTGAACTGATTCATAATCCTTTGGATTTTACAACGTACAGATAGAGTCTATTGCTCTGAATAAATCACAGATATAAGACAGTGTCAAACTTGTGCCATACCACTGGGCGTCTCTGTTCTGTCTTTGCTGGTGCTTTTTAGTCTTCGTCTACTATTACTCTTATCTGCCGACGGTTCTTGAGGGGGATGTGGATGCATAACACGGAGATCAGCTATACCATTACCATATCAATGAACACAAGGCAAAAACACAGGATGCAATGAGAATTTGAGATAATCTAGTAAATAATACAACTATATGCTACAAAAGGAAAAAAAGGTACCTAACAGTATTACTTTTGAAATATTCTCCTGTAAGATGTGTAAGAAGCAGCATAACTTAGCTCTAGATAGGAAACAGGCTTTCATTCCTAAATTCTGAAATCACGTTTCTGTAGGAGAATTATTACCATGTGTATTTCTACAGATAATACCTGGTGACAGAAAATGTAAAACAGCCCATTTCAATGGATCTATCATCTCACAATGATGCCTCTCTTCCATAGGTGAAACCCATCCATGCCTTTGATCCCTGTGTAATTCATTGTTGTTCTTCTATAGAAGATCCACGCAAGATCTGGAGTTCCAAATTTTTCTCCCTCCCTCCCCTCTCCCCAAGATGGCAAGCAATCTGACATAGGTTAAACATGTACAATCATGGAAACATTTCCATATTAGTCATGTTGTCAAAGAAGAAACAGAACAAAAAGGAAAAGCCACAAAAAACACAAAGCAAAAACAGTGAAAACAGCATGCTTCTACCTACATTCAGACTCCACAGTTCTCTTTCTGGATGTGGGCAGCATTTTCCATCCAGATCTTTTGGAATTGTCGTGGATTCGGGCTGGGGAACCTGCGGCCTTGAGGCCACATGTAGCCCTCTGCGTCTTCGGGGGCAGCCTTTTGACCGAGTCCAAGTTTCATAGAATAAGTCTTTTCATGAAGGAGATTTGTTCTGTGAAGTTTGGACTCAGTCAAAGGGCCGCACTCGGGGACCCAGAGGGCCACATGGCCTCGAGGCCACAGGTCTCCCACCCCTGTGACTTGGATCATTGTACCACTGAGAAGAGCTAAGTCAATTGTAGCTGATCATTGCACAGTGTTACTGTGCATAATGTTCTTCTGGTTCTGCTCACTTCACTCAGCATCAGTCCGTACAAGTCTTTCCAGGTTTTTCTGAAGTCTGCCTGCTCATCATTTCTTGTAGCTCATTCCATTATATTCACATACCACAGCTGGTACAGCCATTCCCCAACTAATGGGCATCCCCTCAGTCTCAAATATTTTGCAACCATGAGAAGGGCTGCTATAAATATTTTTGTACATGTGGGTCCTTTCCCCTTTTTTATGATTTCTTTGGGATACAGACCTAGCTAGTAGTGCTATTGCTGGATCAAAGGGTACGCACAGTCTGACTGCCCTTTGGGCATAGTTCCAAACTGCTCTCCAGAATAGGTGGATTTCCTTTTCTGTCATATTAGTCAATCTGATAGATGTGAGGTGGTACCTCAGAGTAATTTTAATTCACATTTCTCTAATCAGTAGTGATTTAGAGTGTTTTTTTCATATGATTATAGAGAGTTTTCAAATCAGGATTGTTAAAAGCACTGCACAATCCCAAATGTAATCCATGATGCTCTCTTTCTCTTATTCAAATGAGTTCAACTCAGTATCTTGTTCCAGATACTATCTCAAATACATCTACTGATGTATCAACTCCATGGACTGCCATCTTACTGCACATGAATTTAGACAACAGGTATTCCCATTTTTTTCTTTAAAAAACTTTTTTTAAAATAATGAACTTAGAAATCATCAAGAAACCTGAATGTTTTAGTATACAAAGAACAGAAAAGAGGATTGTATATGAAACTGTGAATTTCTGTTATGTAGTTTCCTGAGTGCATACTAAATTTAACATGGTAGTAACAAAGTTGCTGTTAGTGTATACTTCCAAACTTCCGTCTGTTTTCCTCTGTTCATTTTTATGTGATATTAAATTTTATCTCTCTACTTATGCATCTCTAATCAATACTTACTAACATGCCCTTTCCTAATAGAAATTCTCCCTTTGTAACAAGTAAGTATAGTCAACAAATTGGCCAAGCCTGAAAGCAGATGCCTCATCATTGATCTTATGAGGTCCTGACTGGTCACTGCAATTGATCTAAGTTCTGTAGTCTGTGATTTTTCTTTACAATGCTGGTCATCCTAACATAGAAATATGTTTCGCATGACTGCACATGCATAATCTATATCAAATTGCTTGCCTTCTCAATAGTGGAGGGGGGAGGAAAGGAAGGGAAAGATAGAATTTGGAACTAAATTTTTTTAAAAAAATGAATGCTAAATATTGCTTTTATACGTAATTGGGGAAAAATAAAATATTAAATTTATTAGAAATAAAAAAAGAAAATACAATACTGGTCATCATGCAAATTGTCCCCTTGATTCTGTTCATTTCACTTGGTATCAGTTCATACAAAGTTCTCCTTAGTTTCTCTGAATTTGTAATTCTCAAAATATCTTATGATACATTACTAGTCCATTACATTCATATACCAGAGTTTACACCTTTTGTTTCTAATTCTTTGCTACCACAAAGTGATGCTGAAAATGTTTTTGTATGTAATTTTTTTATCCACTTACTTTTTCCTGTGTGAACTGCACAGTGTCTAGTACTCCGTAAGCACTTAATTACTTTTAGACTGATTGTTAGATCATATGCTTTAAAATAATTGTGGATTTCATTGGAAAGGTCCCACACTACTCTGGGGCTTGAGGTATCTAAAATAATTTTATCCATAAACAGCATCATCCACTATGACAGTGGTTAACATCTTTGACAAGCATGCATTGTTCTATTTCATGCCTTGCTTGACATAAATAATCATTTTGTCACTGAACAGTCATATCAGTGGTTATATTTGCCAAGAAATTTTGTATGTCCCTAATATGCAAGAAAGGCCCATCAGCTGTATTTTGCTTTACTGACTCCTCCTCTTCCTTCTTCCTCCCTTTCCTCTTCTTTTTTTCTTTCTTTTTTTGATAATCAACAAACAATAAACACAAGAGTACTAGAGGATACTGTATTCTTCTGAACTTTTTGTCACCTAACTCTAAGGATATGATTTTCCATAGAGCAGTATTTGCAAAAGATTCCCTTTCATGTTTCATTAAGGACACACACAGATCATTATCATAATGATTTTTACAAAAACAAGAAAGTAGACACATGGCACATGTCATCTCTAATTTTTTTTAAATGTCAATATCATTTGAATTTTTTTCCTATTGTTATGGCATCTTGTAAAGCCAATACTTTAAAGACTGTCTTCTTCAGCATGGTGGATTTCCTCAGCATGTACTTAGTTTAACCCATACACGCTTCTCAATACTGTCCTCTTCAGTGACATTTTTATTTCTTTGGATTGATATATTATGAGTACAAAAATGGTGGCTTCTCCATCCTTGACAGTGATAACAGATTGGTGGAGAATCAATGACGAATTCTTTCTCTTGAATGTCTGCTTGTCCTTCTGCCACCTGCATTCACAGGTGAATGCTCTTGGGCTGAGGGGGCTCCTTTTGTTGCATGCTATTGCATCCTTAGACATGTTCCTAGCTACTGCTTATCATCACTGTATGGGGCAACACTGCCCAACCTCCTCCGCAAGTTTTGACAAATGAGTCTGTATTCTAAATGACCGCTGATTCTGGCTGCCGCGTCTCCAGGCGCGGCAAAGAGCTCAAGGGTTATCTGACAAGGGGATTCCTGAGTTCTTAGCTTTTCCTCTACAGCAACAGTTTCACATTAGCAAAACTTCACAAGTAAAAGGTGGTAATTAAGGGGAAAATCTTCATCTTTCCCTTTCTAAATTTTTTGTATTCAAGGATCATATGAATAGGTCAGATTAAAATTGCTGCAATTTTTCACTATGCTATCTTCTCATCTTTAACCTTTCTTCTAAACTGATGTTGACTTTTACCTCTGTCCTAACCAGCTGATGCTCTGACTACACAAAAGAAGATGATGCTGAAATGACTTCCTTATACATAATGGTAATGCTATAGATTCTAAAAGCACATGAAAATATCAGTTGAAAAGGATTTTTTCAACTGAGATTCTATTCTAAAGACAGGCTTCACCTGTGAACTACAATATTCCTAATATTTTACTGTAATGAAAAAAACCCATAAGGTTAAGGGATGCTATTTTCATTCACCTATATTATACTCTGGAATGATATGATAAAAATAACAAATCATAACAACAACATTAACAATAAAAGCCAATATTTATATAGAGCTTTACGGTTTGTAAAGTATTTTACAGACATTATCTCATTTGGCTTTCACAATAACCCTGGGAAGGAGGTGCTATTGTTACCTCCGTTTAATAGATGAGAAAACTGAGGCAAACAGAAGTGAAGTGACTGGTTTGGGGTCACACAGCTATTAAGTATCTGAGGCTGGATCTGAATTTAAGTCTTCCTGACTTGCCCAATGGTATCTACTGCATCACCTTGCTGCCTCCAACAATTAGCGTGCACAAAGAGGTCTTCCAAATTCCTTCTGAATTCTAATTTTATGTTCCATAATACAATATTCAAAATAAAATACTGATTTGATTATTTGATGCTGGAAGTTAAAATTAGTATTAGAAAGAATTTGGAAGACCTTTCATACATATGATTAGGGGGAAAAATTTTAAAGCAATTAAATTTTTCATATTTGTTTTCCTTATCACTTTCCTATTACATAGTATATTTGTTTTACATAAGATATCATGTGTATTGATAATGGTTACTAATTAGATCCAAATGCTGCAAAATAAAACACAAGTAAAATATCAGTTTCATCTAAGACAATGTTTTTTGGAAGAAATTTCAAAAGTTTTTCTGTTGCTCCTCCAAAAAGGTTAAACTAAAAAAACCTCCTTTTTAAGAATCTTAAAAGAAGACATAAAACTTCCTTAAACTTTGAGTATGCTTCCTAATCCAGTAGCGTGGATTGATATACTGTTGCACTTTCTTTTAAAAGCATCAATCATAAACTCTTGGTGATTTTTTAAAAAGCAGCAATTTGTTCTCATTTAGAATCCTGATTCCAAAGACAAGATCTTTGAAAGAGGAGAACTGAAACCCAAACATGAAAACTGTGAGCCACTCACAGTAATGACTACGGGCTTCATTAAGAATTCTAAAAATATTTCCCTACTAGTTCCCTACTCTTTGCAATGTTAAAATAACATTTCTATTGATCTATTTCCTAAAACAAAAGAACAAGTCTACTATTGAAGTGATAAGTTAATCTTTATAAATCCTTCTTTACCATTAATAGGTGTAATCTGCTTTTCTAGATGAATATTTTCTTTGTCTCCTTGTTCTTCTGACTCATAGAACTGCAGGCTTGACATTTCTGACCAGTTAGTACATTTTTCTACAGTAGGCTGCTGGCAAGTTCTGCTACTTCTGGATTTTACAGCCTATAAGAAAAGATGAATCGTCAGAGACTGCCAGATGAAATAACTGATTAAGACTATTTTACCTTCACAGACTGTATTTTAAAGCATATTAGCCTTTAAAAGAACTTTTAATGGAGAGAAAGACACAAAAATTACTTAGGATAACAAGATTATACATGTAGAGATGGAAAAGACCTTAAATCATCTAGTCCTACCTCCCACATTTTACAAATGAGAAAACTGAGTCCCTGAAAGGTAAATGACTCTCCCAAGGTCACACAGTATGGAGTTGGGCAAGGTTCTGAATACAGGTCCTTTCATGAAATAATCAGTGCTCTTCCCACATCTCCAGATTTCTTCAAGTAAGCAAAGAGAAAGCCACCTTACTCAAAGCTCATTTAGTAAGATCTGAACTTTCCAAGGATGCAATGAATTTATAGGTATGTTTAAGAAGGGTTGATGGGAATTTTCAGAGTCTATGTGATTTGCCTGCTATACATATTGCCTTTATGAAAGCACAAACTGTACTCAATAGCAGAAAGCCGATGGGGACAACGGTTTTGTTTTTTTTTATTTCATTTCTGGCAGAGTTAAGGAAGGCCACAAAGTTAGGCAAAGGCAAACAACTGTATATAAGTAGGAAGGGAGAAAAAAAAAGCAGAGACAGAAATGAAAATGAAAATGTACTTATTTCCCTTTAAAAGGCAGAAACTTCAAAAATCACCCAGATACATAATTTGTCACATGTGAAATACAAATCATAAAGTGCAAAAATTTGCTTCTTTACTGGATGGCGATGTCTAACCCAGTTTTAAAGTAAAAGGAAGAGCACGTCAGCAGGCGGAGTCTTATCTTTGAATTTCTGCTTATTTCATGTATATGCATTAAAACGCTGTCTAAAAGTTTATTTTGAGCTATTGACATGTATTGGATTCACTGATTTATACATGTTATTTATTGAGCCCCTACTATGGGCAGAGCTCTTTTGTAGGTGATGAGGGAAACAAAATGCTTAGGAAAAAACATGATTCTTGAACTCACTGAGATTACCACCTAGAGTATAAAGAGACATAACGATATTATGCAATGATATATTATAAGAGCATTATACAGGTGCAAAAAAAAATGCAATGTGAGATTAGAAAGAGAAGGTCCTTAAGGATAAGGGCATTAGTAAGTGAACTCCGACCCACTGTAACAAACTTGGGGGTCAGTAAATGAATAGTAAATGTGGGGGGGAAAGGATATCTTTTCCATTCACTTGTACTTTTCTCATAATGCAGAAAGTTTCCTGAGCACTTCTTTGGGGTATATTATGGGCGTATTGTAGTTGGCTTTTCAATACCAGAACAAACCATCACCACACCACGTCACCCGTGTTTACCCAGTTTTCTGAACTGTTCTCATACCTCTCTAGATGTTCTTATGCTATGTCTTCTACCAGAAGGTGGAGGTGGTCCAAGCACCTTGGATCCAAATGCAATGTGAGAGACATCTTGATTCCTACTGTTTCGTGCACTGCCTGAGCCTCTGTTAATAAACTGATCTGCTGGGGGTTTTTGGGAAAAAATTGAAGAGATTAATCAGCAAATAAGAATGATCAATTCTACATTACTCAATATTTTAGTGTTTTAATAACTTAAATTGTATATACTGAAAATAATTTACATGAAAACTATTTCCTATCAAACTGGTGTGCAGTTTCTCTATAATTATCTTTTCACAAGAAGCCAAATTCTAAATTCCCTTAATATAAATCCCAGTTTGAAATTACCAAAAATCTTTTGAGTCTTAGAAGGTTCACAGCGAAAACAAATTATACTCATCAAAATTACAAGACACTTAAGAAAAATAGAAGACAATAATATGAGACATTATAAAGCTACACTGCTGAAAAAGTACTAAAAAGAGTGTTATGAATTCAGAGGGAAATAAGATGTGAGCTAGGAAAATCTGTTCTGAAAAAACTTTGTGACAGAGCTAAGACTTGGTTGGGACTTAAAGGCTATCAAAAGTCTGTACAGTCTGCATGTGGGGTGGAGCAGGCATAACAAAGCATGAAACCTACTTTAATGGATCCATTATTTTGCTGGTGCAAGAACTCGTGCCACTGACACTTTGCACATCTCCCACGCCCTGCTACTTGTCCTTAGTCTTTCCATAAATCCCGAACAGAGGACGGGGGCAGCACAAAAGCAGACACTATTCCCTTCATTCTCCCCCTGGCCCTATACCTCACTTTCTGGGCGGTGAAACAGCAGCTTCTCTCCTGCTGCTCCTTCTGGACCTCCCTCAGCACTTGGGCTTCTTGCCCTGAATAGCCAAATACTTCTGCGGCCTGCTCCCCCTGGGATACTCCTCAACAAGGCCTGCCTCCTTCTCTCATTGGGGAGTTCCTCTTGATGCTTCTGTTTTGTGGAAGGGCCCTAGTTGGCCTGCCTTTACTGTTCTTCTGTCTTTTCTCAGACTTTTGGGACTTCAAAACCATGCTCTCTTTTTCATACCTCCTCATATCTTCCTCACTTTCCTCTCCACTGGTTTCCAGCTTCCTTTAATATGCTATCTTCCCCCATTAGAATATTAGCTTCTTCAAGGCAGAGACTGTCTTTTTTTGTATCCTCCTCAAAGCACAATGCCTGGCACTTGAAAACCTTCCAACCTCCTCCTGTCCTGTCCCCTCTCTTCCTTTCCTTTCCCTTCCCTCTTCTCCTTCCCTGTTTTCTTCCCTCCTTCATCTATCCCTTTATTATCTCAGGAATGTCCATGTACCACTTGGGCTAGCCATCCATTGTTTCTCATTCTCTCAGCACAATGAGCTTAGATCTTTCTCTGATTAAACAGGTCTTGTTAATTTCTTAACAAGTCAGTGCTGATAACATGCTAAAGCCTATGCATACCACATATCTTTTTGAGGACAATCTTTCATTTAAAAAAAATTAAAAATCATTTTGATTTTTATGAGACTGTGGTATCTCATGACTTGTAATTACAAACCATCACTGGAAAAACTTTAACATTAAAAAGATAAACTTTGGAAGAAGCAAGGTGCTTGTGATCCTCAAAGCTCTAGGAAATATCCTAAGTGTGATCTAGAATGCACTTCTCCTTATGTTTAATTTTGGGGCTAAGACCTACGTCCTGATGAACTGATTCAACAGACTTCTCATCTAACTGCACGCCACTAGCTAGGCAATATTAAGTTTTCATACCAGGACAAAACACCCTTTACTCACATTTGCACGTTTTTGCTAACAGTTTCAGGGGTAAGGAACCTGTGGCCTCAAGGCCACATGTGGCCTTTTAGGTCCTTTGGTACGTTCTTTTCATGGAATCCGAGTTTTACAGAACAAATCCTTTTATTAATGGGGTTTGTTCTGCGAAGTTTGGATTTAGGCAAGGGGCCACACTTGAGGACTTAGAGGGCCGCATGTGACCTTGAGGCTGCAGGTTCCTCACCTCAGATTTAGACCAAGGTACAGTTGTTTTTCAAGTTGCAATAACAGCTTCTTAATACTAAATAAAACATTCACCTTCAGTACTTATTAAATTCATATAATTCCTTTCCAAATGCATTCATCTATCATTTTCTTTTCTAGCTTAAAGACATCTTGATATAAAAATCAATCATTAAAAATTAAGAAAATAATCACATTCTAAAGTTTTACATATACAGCAAATAATTCACTCATAACCCAAAAAATAATGATCATTGTAAGCTTGGATAATAACCTCTAGGGTAAAAAGGAAACATCCTTAAAACCAGGGTCTACAATCCCAAATTCACATTGTAAAGGCATAATAACTTCAATACATACTATTCTGGGTACAATTTCACAATTTTCATAATCAACTGTCAGAAAATTAAGCATACAAATTGCTTCTATATTATAAACAAACTCAAGTCATCCCCCACTTTGGCTATGAATGTTTGTGTTGGAAAGGAGAGGATATCAGTTTCTCAGTAAACCAAGTCACTATTTTAAATTTTACAAGGATATTTTTTGTTCCTTATGTACTTACATCCCCTTCTTTCAAAAGTTGCTAAGATTTTATGACCTTGCCAAGGCTGAAGATCCAAAGGACCCAGGGTAAGTTTCCAAATATCTTTATGGATGAGAACTGACAAGTTCTTTGGAAGTGTTCCCAAAAATCTATTATTATCATCATCATTATTATTAATTTTAAAGCAAAGCATACCTAAGCAAATACTTAAGACATTTTAAACTATAACAACTAAAGAATCTAATAATGATCATTTAGATTCAATTTCACAGTGTTCAGATTAAAAAAGGAGTTAATTTTCTAATGACACAGTTATATCCCGATAGGTATCATTTTTCAAATTAACATCATTTCTTCCACCATGGTTCCCCAAAAATCACAATGCAAGAAATTATAAGCATACTATTAATATAAAACAATACCATGAATTTTAAAATACACACAACAGTTTTTGCCAGTCATTAATTTAGTTGAATGCAATTCTGGATTATACTATACTCAAAAAACTCATTTAATCCACTTATCAATTTTGACATTCTATACTAGTTACAAATATAGAGTAATTATGACCCAGTTACACATACAGTTACAAAGGCAGCTGAAAGTACTAACATTCAGGACATATATTAACCATACTGTGAATTATAATTTTTCCCAATTTGTCAAAATAAATTTAAAAGATTTTGAGTTGAAGATATGTGGTCTATCAGACATCTCTAGTGACCTCAGTATGGCTTAACAATGATAGAAAGGTTACACTTATAATTCTGATTCTTCTAGCATATAAATACTTCATCTTAATGACAAATCTAAGTATATTTAAGTATATCACAGTCTGCTTTACGCATAGAGGGTCAAGAGAAAAACACATTTCACCTTAAATGAGGCTATAGTACAATTCTGTTTAGGACAAATAAATCAAATCAAGTTTGGATTTACAGTTACAAATGGCACCATATAAAACCTCAAGTTTTCCAAGGGCCGTTCACTGCTCCCACTTCGAATTATAGGCTCCACCACTGGCAGTGAATCTCCTTGCCAAAGACTAATGTGGCAGTTTTGTATTTTCAAATCTCCATTTCAAGGTATATGTTTAGCTCTCCCGAAATACAGCTATTGTAAAAACAACCTTTTTTACATAGAAATCATGAATGTATAGTCCTCACATAAAAGTTAGAATATACTCTTTTATTGATGCTTCAGGGACAGAGTGTTAGAATTTAGATGCCTATACTCAATTCCATGCTGCAAATATATTTTTATAAATAACAAATTCACTTGGTAAATGTTGTAAACAGATAGAATCCTGTGAACTTTAAATTGTCCTCATGATTTTAGCTATTTTTCCATATCAATGAGAGTATCTCAATCACTGAAACAAAATTCAGAGATCATAAGAAATCCCAAATCTAATTCTAACCATCATTTCTTCAAATATTATTCACAAATTTACAGGCATAGAATTCTTCCCACAGTTCTTTAATCTCATGGAGATCCAAAATCTCCTCAAACTTCTTTCTCTTCCTATGGACTCTGATAAAAGCTTTGCAAAGTTCAAAATTATAGCTCTCTTTCCACACTCTGATTCCATAGTTCACTTACCTTCACTACTTCAACTATTCCTCACATTTTTCTATTTCCAGTCCTATCCTAATCTATTTACAAAACTGTTTTTCTTCATTCCACTGAACCCCTTTGCAAATCAGCACAAGTTTCTTATGAAATACCAGTAAACTGCAAAATGTTTACTGTTCCTTGTTAAAAAGAGAAACTTCTATGAGTTTGGGAAATAACATCATCTCCCCAGAAAAAGCAAGCCTAGGTCAAAGAAACAATTATGAGGTTGTGGAAACAGAGACTGTCCTCAGCCTTCATTTTACTCAACAACTGGATAAGTCCACTGATTCTATCTTGAAGGACCCCTTCACTATCTCAAGAGATCTCTGGCCTTACCAGAACAAACATGACTTATCCAATTCCAGAGACCTCAAAATTTGGGCACAACTTTTCCAAATGGGGTTCTTCAGAGCTTACAGATATATAGCCTATTCCAACTCCCGTTAGGGACTTTGGTTCTAATTTAGCCAGACAACTAAGTTCTGTGAAATCATTCACACAAAAAACACAATGGCAAGGTAAAACCTTTATCTAAAATTAAATTTGCTTATTCTCAAGCTATTTGATTCCTGATTTAAACAAGCCTCTTCCTTTCAAACGTGGAAGGAAGATTTAGTAGCAGGTGGTTCTTAGGTAGCAGATAAATTTAAAAACTGCTGACTGTAAAACTATTTGTTTGTTTCCTCCACTTTTGTACTTCACTGGATAAAACCTTTAAATTGGCTTCAGTTTTGTTTACTCTCCAGTCAGTGAAATCACCCTTTTCCCTTGCACTAAAACAATAAATCTGTCACCCTCCAGGGAATGGAGAAAGTGATACAGAAGTGTGCTGTCTGTGTGAAAAAAAAGTCTTAGGGACTGAAACCCCCCAAATCTACCAGGATATTTACAAAAACATTTAAACTACATTTCCACCATGATTTCCAGAAATGCTTTATAAACAGATTTCTTGTCAGTTCAAAAATGAATTCTCTAATTTTTCAATGATATAAATTGCTGTAAAGGGGGAAGGATCTCTTTCTTCTTATCTTTCTGTCTCTCTATCTCTCTCTGCATTCCCAACTCTACTAGCATAAGTGACACAAAGATGAGATTATATCTTTTTTAAAGTTTTAAAACATTCTGTAGAAAAAGGTTCCTGCTCTTTTCCTGCTTATTCTTAAAACTTGTTTCCCACCAAAAGTTCACTCAAAGGGTGAGCAGTGATCACTATTTATTTGGAAAGTGAGTTTAGCATAAGAATTGTAGTAATTACAGATATCAGGGAGAACTGACTTGAGAATGAAGTTGCAAGGTGAACCTAAGCACAAGCAGTATTTCAAAATCAAAAAATCCTCTCCAGGGTCAAGAATGTTGTATTTTGGCTTTTAATATAGTCCACAGTTTTGTTGTGGTTTTTTTTGTTTGTTTGTTTTTGTTGTTTTTTAAAAACAGAGTTTAACCAGACCAGAGTCCTCAGATCAGGAGTAGATTTGACAAAGAATAATTTGGTTTCCAAATCAACAGGCAATTGCCACAAACCGTAATTATCATTATAGACCTGAAAGACAGAATTTGAAGGAATCCATAATAGATCATTGATTATTGAAGGCAGAATGGGATGTCAGATAGGGATCTTTTTTTTTTTTTGTTATGCAACGGGGTTAAGTGACTTGCCCAGGGTCACACAGCTAGTAAGTGCTAGTGTAGGCAACACAGCACAGTTACTATAAATGACTACAGATAGACAAGTTGCTTGCTTATTTGCCTTCAGGAAACAAGGCGAATGGGAGGAGGCCTCTGATTGAGAGATGAAGCTTTCAGCCAAAGCCCTTGCTTTAAAATCCTAATCACTCTGCTTCTCAGGGTATCCGTGTAGCTACTTTGTTGGTCACCCCAGAGTCCAATGATTTATGTCTAATAGATTATTCAGGCACAAGAGACAGACAGACAGACAGACAGACAATACAGACAAGTACACAGATCTGTATGTGATTTCCAGCCATGACTGAAACTTTTCCGGTAACTTGATTTTTTCCTGCTCATAAATCTCCCTAGGTAAAATCTACCTTGTAGGTGCCAGAAGGCTACTAGGTAGGAAAACTCAATCTTGATCCAACTTCGTTTGTCTCCTCTGGGTTGTCAGTAATTGAGACAGAAATTATATGAGGGCACAATATAGGTAGTGCTGTCAATCACCAAATCAATGACACAGAGATAGAAACTGCAGTTCTATCGCCCTCAGAGCACAGGCTACACAGAACATTTACCAATCTGTCAGTGAGTTTAGAGCATCAGTTTCAGCAACTTTCTATAGAATATGAATACATAAGCAGGATGGGTACAAAGGAACCATACAGAATGAAGGAGGAGAAGATAAAGGGCTTACATGTGAGGAAACAAGAGAAGGGGAAGATAAGGATGTCTGCATCAGGAAGGTCAAGAAGCTAGCTGTTCCAAACTGGACCTGAAGTTTCTGTCCCAAGCCTGATTCTGCAGACTTCAGCAAGATGTGACCTGCTTGCTTTGAGCAGTTCAATGCATTAACATAAAGAAGCAGTCGGCAGTCTGCTTATTCTTTCTTCAGGTTTTCAA
Source organism: Phascolarctos cinereus (assembly GCF_003287225.1). Lineage (NCBI taxonomy): Eukaryota > Metazoa > Chordata > Mammalia > Diprotodontia > Phascolarctidae > Phascolarctos > Phascolarctos cinereus. The sequence continues at coordinate 22,603,517 of NW_027555847.1, forward strand.
CGAAAAGGCCCTTGGATATGGGGCACAGGCATTTTCATAAAGATTTGCAAGAGAGAAAGCAGGCATATGGGGTTGATAACTGCTGACACCTTTTCAACTGGTTCTTTTATTAGTGCTAAAAGCATCCTGAGTTGCAACTCATATTTTGCATTAAAAATGTGCACTGTTTTCAACAATCCCAAACTGTTCTTTGGCACACACACAAAAGTTTCTTGAACGTCAATAGTCTCCCTATGATACTATGTGCTTTTGATTCATGGAATACATTGCAGATGACGCAAAAGGCAAAGGCCACACACGTGGAAGGCGTAAGTAAGTTGTAGCACATTTCTGTCAATTTAATTAAAAAAAATTTTTACACATGAAAGGCATGATCAGGAAAAGGAGGAGGCTTATTGTGAAATACGGACTGGTAGCCCAAAGGCTGGACAAAATGTAAAAGGCTAAGAGGAAGGCCTCTAATGCATAAGAGCAATCCTCTAGAAAAAATTAATGATGAGAAGCAGGGAGGAATTACAGAGGATGAGGAGTGGACAGGTTAGGCTCTGTACTGATCACACTGATAAGGACACAAAAATCCACATCTGTGCCCTTTTCTAGTATTTTAGAACCTGCCCTCTTTTTCAGCTACTTTGAAGATCTAACAATGAGGACTCTTTAAAACTCTGTCACTTCCTGAATGTATCTGGTCAAGCCAATGCCTTCTCCAAAGTTATCGTTTTAAAGCACCATTAACATTTTCCAACAAATTACACTGGGTGTGGAGTCAGACACCGATTCTACTCAGCCACATGAACAAAAAGGAGAATTACTGGGGTATGCAGGAAGGGGAAAAGAAGAGAGCAGAGATATGGGCAGGGTAGAAAAGAAGAGCTGTGCTCAGAGGAGAAATATTAGACTTGAGAGAAAGGAAACTAGAAATCCAGCTAGGGCTAGTTCTTTCCCTGGAGAATTCATCCAAGAAAGGCACGCCGAAGTGAAGAGACTGAGGATGTCCAGCAGCACATGCTTGGTCATCTGTGCAGTAGTGGAAGAGGGAGAGGCCAAAGAATGAAGAGGGAAACCAGAGGGAGCGATGGAGAATATAAAAGAAAGGCTGATAAACCAAAAGGTAAAGAGGGAAAAAGCCTAAATAAAAACCTAGCTCATAACTCAGTAAAGCAGTAGAGAAAGTCATAAAAACAAAAGGAAGAATGAACAAAATCTCAAAGAGAAACCAGAGCACACTGAAAATGTATTATAAAGGAAAATTTACCACAATTACTTGATAAAATATATAAGCCTCAGAATTCTCCAGAAATCATAGAAAATTAGTTAAGAAAATGCAGAATGGTTCAAAAAGGAAAGAAAATTTTTTCAAAGATCAAATAAATTTAGGTTGGAAATCAGAGCTCTCCATACAGAATTAAAAGATGCAAATAGCAATGTAATAAGTATAACAATAATAAAGTAATAATAATTTATTAAGCTCCTACTATGTGCTAGGAACTGCACTATACACTTTACAAATAAGATCTCACTTGATCCTCACAACAACCCTAGGAAGTAGGTGCTATTATTATCCCCATTTTACAGATAAGGAAACTAAAGCAAACCGGATCAGACGACTTGCCCATGGTAACACAAAAAAGTAATCTGGTAACACAAATCTGGCCTGAGACGCTTACCAGCCATGGTCTACTAGTACAGGGCTTGATGCCTTGTAAGAAACATACTTAACCATACTGCCTAAAATGTTGGATAATGTAAATATTTGACAAGTATTGTAATAATGTAAACATAAGGACAAATGGACATTTTTTTTGAGTGTTTCTGTTTTATATGAAAATGATTTCTCAATTGAAAAAAAAAAAGCTTGTAAGTGTCTGAGGCCACATTAGAACTCAGGTCTTCCTCATTCCAGGCTCAATACTTTATCCACTCCACCACCTAGCTTCCTAGAAGTAGGAAAAATTAATATGAGATATAGAACTTTCCCAAAAAAGTAGATTCTCAAATCTGAAAATGAACATATTAAAAAACAGGAAAATTTGGTAGAAAAGGCAACAATGTTCTTTTAAAAATCCATGAATTCTGTATTGGCCAAAGCTACTGACCTTCAAGATGGCACTTAAAGATATGCTTCAAACATTACAGATCTCCAAGAAGAACATGACAAATTGAAAAACCTGAATATAATACTCTGGTAAATAACACAAGAAAATTCCCTAGGATTTCTGCAAATAGACAAAAAACTATGTCCAAATCCAAAGATCATGGCCAAAAGTATTATTCCAAATAAAATCTTCCTAAATACCTTGTGAAATACATTCCTCTTAGAGAGTGAGACCCTACTAAACATTACCTTTACATTTAGGACATATGTATTTTTATGTAAGTGCCTTGAGAATAGGTATTACTTCATCACTGCATTTGTATTATAGAATCCAAGACCTACCCCACAACATTACCAGTCTCCCTCAAAGAGAAAAAGAGAATGGCTTATGATTTGATTTCAAGAAACTGCTTCTACCAATGCAAGCTGGAGCTTGCTTTCTTTCTTTCTTTCTTTTTCTTTTCTTTCTTTCTTTCTTTCTTTCTTTCTTTCTTTCTTTCTTTCTTTCTTTCATTTTTTTTCTTAGTGAGGCACCTGGGGTTAAGTGACTTGCCCAGAGTCACACAGCTACTGAGTGTTATGTGTCTGAGGCTGGATTTGAACTCAGATCCTCCTGACTCCAAGGCTGGAGAGTTGGAACTTGTGGCTTCCTGACTCAAAGTCCAGGCATCTATCCACTGCACCACCTAGCTGCCCCAGCATTTTCTACAAATTACAGTCTTAGAGAAGTAGAGGCAGCTAGGTGGCACAGTGGATAGATGCCTGGACTTTGAGTCAGGAAGCCACAAGTTCCAATCCTGCCTCAGACATACCGGCCATGTAACCCTGGGCAAGTCACTTAGCAGCTCCGAGCCTCAGTTTTCCCATCTGTAAAATGAGGATTCAAGCAGCACCTATCCCATAAGGTTGTTGTAAAGATCAAATGAGTAAATATATATAAAGCCCGTTTGTAAAACTTAAAGTACAATATAAATGCTATTTACTATTACTATGATTACAATTACTGTTGCTATTATTGCTCTCATCATCATCACTATTATTATTTAGAGCCTGTGACCGGATAAAGATCACACAGCCAGTATGTGTTAGAGGCAGTTTTGAACCCAGTTTCTCCTGACTTGCTCTCCATCTACCATGCCACGCAACGTCTGATCAGGTTAATTAATAATAATAATCACAGGCAGCATTTACTATGGCACTTTGAAAGTTGCAAGCACTTCACAAACATGATCTCATTTGATCTTCACAACAAGCCAGGAGGTAGGTATTATTATTATCCCCACTTTTAACAGATGTATAAATGAAGGCAGAAGTTAAGTAACTTGTTCAGGGTCACACAGCTGTGAGGTCTTCCCAACTCCAGGTCCAGTGCTTTACACATTGCACCAACTAGCTGCCTGTAATCGAAAGATCAACCCAAAAGGCCACAGAGCAAAAAAAAACCAAAATGGATGAACAATGCCTATTTTCCATGCAATCCCATACTGTTAGGCGGCCAGTCCCCTGACCACGCCCAGAAGTTTTGCTGTCTTAGGCTGGCATTTCAGATGGGTGATGAGTTGGAACCTGAGTTGAAGAGATGACCAGAGAATGGTGTTTCAACTACTGCCAGGTGTTCTCTGACGCAAAAATAATCTCATGTAAATGTTCTCTTTGATGCTAGTTATCCATTTTGGAACACCCTAATCTTCCTAAGACTCAAAGTTACACTGACCTAAAGGTCAGAGGAGAGATACACCTACATCTAAGACATCAAAGAAATCATTCAAGAAACGCGTAACTGGAAGTGGGGGTCAGCTGGTCACATAGTAAGAGCAATGCATGAACTACTGATAGCCTGAATATTGCAACAAGACCCACACAATGGGAAAAGATTAAGAGGAAGACTCGTAGCAAACTGGGTAGATATTCTGAGGAGGAACTATGGAAGAACATGGAAAAGATTTTCTCCAGATGAAAAGACACGGATGGCTTGCATATGTCACCAATGGAAGACATATACACATCAGAGAGATTACAGAACCACTGTAGTACCAAAGAAGTATATAAATACAAAAAGAGCCAGGTTATTATCATCATAAAATTGTCAGAGTTGAAAATACTGTTTGATCCTTTAAGAAAATAAAGATAAAGTTTAATGGACAGTTTCTAAGTCATTAAACTTACAGTAACAGAAATTTTTAGGTGCAAAATCTCTCACTTTTTGGATTCTGAAAGGATGGCCTTAAGAATGGAAACTGGTATTCACAATAACAAGCTTAAAAATAGAGATCAGATTAAATTATCACTTTAGGCATTTCATTTTCTCAAGTTTGCTGAAAACGAACTTAGTGTAGGTCAAAGACATTACCATTAATTATTTTACTACTTTTTGGAGGGGTACATGCCTTCACAGTTAAATGGTAAAACCTAAGGGCCTACATTCTAATTGTCTTTTGAAAAAATACACATTAATTTCTGTCTCAAGATACAATGTTCTAATTATTTAATCACTGAAGTTTCTAGGGTTTTCAAAGCTTAACCTATAAAAAGCTGCTGAATATTCAACTTTAACCACTGAGGGGGTCACGCTTACAGCTTCTTTGTGCTATGTGACAATAAAGTCAGTATTAAACTTGACGCTAGATGCTTGGCTTTGGGAATTTGATCGTTTTCATATGCTAACTCATAAAGAATTGTATCACCTTAAGAAACTCAGAAAGCTTGACTAAATGAATGGCACTAGATGATGGGAAGCGACTTCCATCTCTTACACTTATTTACTATGTAACTTTTGAAAATTACTTAACCAAGACTTTCATTCTATCCTATATCAAGTGAGTATGTTAAGGCCTCTTCATATAATTAGCAGAATTCCATGAATATAATTCAAACGGTTGCTATGAGAATTAACGAGGCAGTAATCTAAAGAACAGAACAGATGGAATAGGGAAAATAATGTCAGATTATATAAAACTGGCAGTTTCCAGAGAGTATAAAGAATGAAAGCTGGAAAAGAGTATCATTATCATCAGCAAGCATATTAAGCCCCTCTTACGTGACAGGCCCTGGTGCTAAGTGCTGGAGAGACAAAGATGGACAAAAGCACAGGAGCTCACAGTCTAAAACGGAGACAGCCTGTAAATCACTAGGTCTAAATAAGATACGCAGAGCATTTATGGGAGATAATCTCAGGGAAGACACTAGCAGCAGTGGTAGGAGATTAGGAAAGAAAGGAAACCAGGGGAACCAGGAGACAGAGTGAGGAGAATGAGTTTTCCAGGCATGGGGGATAACCAGGGAAAAGGCCAAGTGTACAGAGATGGAATGTCATGAGTAAGAAACAGAAGGCCAGTGTTGCTGGATCTAGAGTAGACAGCAGGGATTAAGTGTGAGACTGGAAAGGAAGGAAGGGCCAGTTTGGGAAGGGAGCATATCCAAGAGATGTTGGGATGGTACGAGTGATAAAACCTGGCAATGGACAGAAAATGTGGGCTAAATGTAGAAGGACAACAAGGCTGCGAGCCTGAGTGACTGGGAGTGGGGTGGTGCCCTTGACAGGAAGAGGGCAGTTTAGAATGAGTACAATTTTGGACATACTGAGTTTGAGATGGTCAAAGAAAGTGAAAGATTTGAACAAAGAGGGAATAGCCCTGACTGAGTTTAATCTCTCAACTTCCAGCAAAACTTCTGAGTACAATTAAAACCAATACTAAGGTTTGGCCTCTACTAAGATTTCCCTTTGATGCTTCATCATAGCACCGAGATAACCCAGGGTTCTCCAAAGCTTTCCTACCAGAGCTTCGGTGTTGGCCAGTGTTCACAAGTTAAAAAGGCTTTGGGCAGAGATGGAGTGACACACTGCATGTCTGCCATCCAGGAAGATAAAGTAGTAACAAAATTCTGTTGGAAAAATTAAAGATCTAGACAGTCAAATAATAAAAAGAAGAAAGGATAAAGGTGGAACAGCAACTAACACTGAATATTCGTAGAGCTATCCAGGCTGCTTTTTACTTCTTTAACAAGCACACCCCAGACACCACAGAAGTTATCTGTGCCACAGGAGGGTGTATCCAGGCTTACAAAACTATAACATTTTGAACTGTGATGAATTAATTCCTTTCATTAACAACAATCTAAGACTGATTTAAAAAGAATATAAACTAATATTAAATACTGAAAATATATAACCTTTCTCTAAGACAATGTAAAAACATTATCAGTATTCTCAGTTAACATATATCAACAAGGCAAAAAAGCAATAAAGCATAAGATATTATTTCTCTCTCAAAATTTTTTATTAAGAGGCTGAGATTAGACCAGTTTATGTACTTTGCTGTTAATAGGAAGAGAAAGTTTTCTGATAAAGAAACCCTTTTATCGACTCAGGTAATGATGAAGACATACTTCAAAAAAGAGAATTTATTTATCACCAGGAATGGAGATAATCAGCCAGTTCTGCACATACTGTAGGTACAGTTTTATAACCTTGAATTTCCCTGACATAATTTGGGATTTCCTTCCATGATATTTTCAAATGTTAATATGTAAATATAAAAGATAAAATGTTCCCATCAATTAGTAACTGCAATAATAATAATAATAATAACAATGATATCACATATCCATTTAAAATATATTATGGTGTAAGCTCTTGGTCTAAGGCTAATTTCTGCCAAACTGCTTTCCAGTTTTCCCCGAAGTTTTTATCCAACATGGATATTATCAAACACAGGGTTACAAAGTTCTCTTATTTCTGAATCTCCCTTATCTAGTCTGTTCCACTGATTTATCCTCTATTCTTTAACCAATTCCAGATGGTTTTCATGACTGCTGCTTTATAATGTAGTTTGAGGATTGGAAATGCTACCTTTCCCTTCATCCTTCTTTTCATGATTTGTTTTTCTAGACCTTTTATTTTTCCAACTGAATTTTGTTATTATCAAGCTCAGTAAAGTAGCCTTTTGGTAATTTGATTAGTATAGCAATAAAAGTATACACTAATGTTGACAGTATTGTCATTTTCATTATGTTGGCCTGGCCTGGCCATGAACACTGAATATTCATCCAGCTATCCAGGTTGTCATTTAATTCTTCAAGGAGCATACTGTGACTGAGTATACACAAGTCTTTTGTGAGCTTTGGAAGGCTGATCCCAGATGTTCTATGCATTTCACAGTTATTTGGAATGGGATTTCCTTTTCTATTATTGCTTCTTGTGTTTTATTATTTTACAGAAATGCTCTTAATTTTGGAGGATTTATTTTGTACCTTGGAACTGCTGAAGCTACTGATTATCTCAATTAGCATCTTTGCTGATTTCCTGGGATTTTCCAAGTAAACCATCCCATCGCCAGCAAATAGGGACAGTTTTATCTCTTTTTTACCTGTGTATATTCCTTTAATTCGTATCTTTTGGCTTACTGCCATTGCTATCATTTCCAGCATTATATCAAAAAATACTGGGGAGAACAGGTTATCTTTGCTTCACTCCCACAATTACTAGACTAGCTTCTAGTATATCCTTATTGCCTATGATGTTTGTTTTCAGTTTTAGATAGCTGCTTTTTATATTTAAAAAAAAAGGTCCCTCTATGTTTACACACTGTAGGATGTTTAGCTTAAAAGAATGCCACAGACACTAATGCACTGTTGGTGGACCTGTGAACTGATTCAGCCATTCTAGAGAGCGAGCTGGAACTATGCTCAAAGGACTATAAAACTGTGCATACCCTTTGACCCAGCAATACCACTGCCAGATCTATATGTCTATATATTCTTTTAAATAAGTTCTTCTCTTTTTTATCAGGTTACATATTTCTCCTCCCTCTTTTTTTGTCTTAGTATAGTAAGTTCCTCCTTTCTTTCCCCCCTTTTAACTATTCCTGTTTCTTAGTTTTTAAAATTTCATTTTTTTGCAACCCTTTCAAAAAAAGATTTCATTTATTCTGTTCTTTGTCCACCTTCTTGTTCTATTTACTCTAGACTCTCATTCTGATTCGTGGCCCTATAATTATCCGATCTCTTTCTTTTCTCAGTATTCTTTAAACAATCAAAGTTTCCAAGGTATCCATTCTAGGTTCTGCCCTTCAAGAGCTTTCTGCTATTGTCTTAGTAGGGCTTATACTCTGTGAATTCCCCTTTTCCATTGCTCCTTACTCTCAGGACAATGCTTATTATTGCAGGTGTCAAAGAGGACACTGCCCCATGGTGGGTACCTTCCCCTCTCCCTACCCCACTGATCTATATCCTCTCTTGTTGATTTTTTTACCCCTACACTTGCCTAGAAATCTTCATCAGTCAATGCTTTTCTGTTCCTCCAGCTGCCAGTTATCCTCAGGGGTTCCAACTCTCCCCTCCCTGGACAAGTAGACTTTTCAGGCACCAAATCCCCCGGGCTCATCCAGTATAAGGCCCCTTCTCCTTTCACCCATAGCGGCACTCATCCGTGGAACTCCCTCCCACTTCCAAAGTAAGGCCACCTTCCTTTTCTCCCCTTTTCAATTCCCTTCCTTTTTATCTACTCCCCTTAAGGCACTTCTCATTTCTGAGATCAAAGAGGTCACCTTCCCCTCATTTTTAGCCTATGATTGACCCTGGTGCATCATTCCCTCTTCTCTAACCCCCAGCTTCCTTTCATGTACCCTCCCATTTTGTAACATAGTCTCACAAAAGAAGTTTTCACCTGTAGACAAGGTGCTTCCAGGTTCTGTCCATAATGCTCCTGGTTGATTTTTCCACTGTTAACTCAACCAGATTTCTGCTTTCACCCCTGTTTCTCTGTGTACAATTAGAAAGAAGTATCTTACTGGTCTTTCTGTTATGGAATTGAAAATTGATACCCCACTTTACTTTGTATTATTTTATTAAGGCTTAAGCACTATGTATTAATAAAAAAGCTGCTACGTATTACTTTCTTTCAGTATCTGAACTTAAACCACCTCTGAACTCCTTAAGTCTGCAGCTACTAAATCCCCTATTTTGTAACACAAGCCACCCACCTCCACCCAATAGGTCCTCCTTCTCAAGAGCTTCCAGATGCAATGTCCTCAGCTATACCGTAAGCTTTTAGAATTTGCTAGCTTATAGATCACAAGTGTCCTGTTCTCCCTCAGAAATTGCCAATCAACATTCTAGAGAATGTTAGTCCACCTGGTGATAAGCTGACACAACTTGTGGTTAAAAAATGAGATCCTCTTCTGTTATGCCAGAATGTTGTCACTGTCTCTTTTCCTCTTTGTGACTGCAAAAGAACAGCCTTGATTGTCACATGCATCCTTGGCTACTGAGGAGCCCTAGATCCCATTTACTGGCCATTGCTAGCCTTGCTGATAAGTCGATCATGCTTGGAATTCTTTAACTCAATTTTTCTTCATTGCAGATTTCTATCATCCTTGTTATTCTGGTGCCATTGTTGGCTGTATTTATTAAATCTTCCTTCATTTCTGCTGCTTGGGGTCTTCAAGAAAAAAAAACCATTTCTTTAGCTCTAAATAATGTTCAAAATTTTTTTATTATTTAATGTCTATATTTTGTCCCACGTAATTAGGTTCAGATTGGCAGAACAGGTCACCCTGGTCTGCATGCTAAACTGCAGTGCTCTTCAGAACCTATTATTCCATTCCCTCCTCCTTTTCTAGTGGATGCAGAATAGTATTGCATTATGCAAATGTCCTTCCATTTGTTTTTGAAGATCTTTCTTCTGATGACTTAGAGAAACTGTTTCTGAATTGAATTGTTAAATTTAACCAGTAGGGGTCCTGGAGTTCGCATCCATGAGTTTTTGTTCGTTCTGTTTTTTGTATTTTTCCTGGAGGTCATCTGTGAATTCCTTCGATTGGGGTTTCATTTTCTACATCTGTAAGTTCTGGGCAGTTATCTTCTGTTATTTCCTTCATTGTGGGGGTAAGACTTTTTGTCCCATCACCTTCTTCTGGCAGCTCTATGATCCTTAGGTTGTCTCTACACAGCCTGCCTTGAAATCTACATATTTTGCTTATTGTAGTGAGCATATTTTAGTGTTTCATTTTTTTGCTTCTCTTCTTCCAGGTCTTTCACTTTTGTGTGTTTCCATTCCCAGTCTACTGTTCTCTCTCTTGTTTCTTGGGAGAGGCTTGCCATTGCAGATTCAAGTTGTTCTATTCTGCTCATTCTTTTTGCCGTGTAGGACACACATTCTGATCTCACAATTCTCATTTCAACCACTCAAGAACAGTGTGTTGTGGTTTCATGTTCTCAACCTCATCTGTGACTTCTGTCTCGTCAAGGGTTGGATCATTTTCTTTCATTCTGTAGTTTTATTCATAGATGCCTAAACTTGTTTACTAGATCTGGAGGCCATATTTCTTTCTGTGGTTACTTTTTTTCTATTGATTTATCTGTTTATATTCAAGGTCTTTAAGATTTCTTCTTCCTGGAATCTTTGGTACTTTCAGCTCTTTTTCCCTTTTATTTTCCTTATTATTTACTTCTGAATGCCTCCACTCTGTTCATAGTTTCCTTGAGGACTGGATCTCAAAGCATCTCAGCATCTTCCCAACATTAGACATTCCACAGTTTACCAGCCTATGTCTCTGCCCCAACTGACTTTTGGGTGGACATAATTGGCCCAAAGTGGATGCTGTGCTCTTCCCTCAGGCTTGGTGGAGTGCTGTATAGTCAGTTCTCCACAAGCACAGCGTCCTGTCCTGGTGACCTGTCCCACTCTGCCTGATCCTTACTTCTTTGGCCCGGCTTCTACATTTCATACCTTGCTTTCCCTGGAGCAACTGGCAGTTCAGAGCTTTGCAGCACTGGTGCTTCTAGGCTGCACCCACCAGCTGGCTTTTGTTTTTGGCCAAGTTGGTTGCCAAGGCCTGAGGAAACTTCCACAGCCTGGAGCTCAGACCTCTATGGCACTGGAAAGAAGGAGAGATGACCAGGGTGTAGAGGTGGGTTTTGATGTAAGCCTATATCATGTCCTTGGGTGTGCTAGTGCAGCCTTGCTGCCAGTATCTTGGGAGGTCAGGAAAGGGAGCTCAGTGAGCAACAATTCCTGGATTCTGCTTTTTTTTTTTTAAAACCTTCTTTTGGATTCCAACCATGGAAATGATGATTGCTTTATTTCTGGTGAATAATTTCTGTTTTGGAGAAGTGTGAGAGGTTGTGGGGATCTGAGAAAACATCCAGCTTGCCATCTTGTTTGTTGCTCATGTGACCAGAAGTCTGAACTCTATTCTTCAAACAGCTGCTGACATCTTTCTCATAACAAACTTTTTAGAGCCAGGCTTACACTCCATTTTCACATTTATGTAAGAAGAAAAGCCCAGGATGGTTCATCTTGTAAGTGCTTAATAAATGCTTGTTGGACTGAACTGTAAGAGAACCCGTTATCTTTCATGCAAATTAATGATAGAGAAAACTCTTCAAAATACAAAGGAAGTAGGTTCACTTCATTTCTTTTAGTAAGTTTTCACTTTCAATGGCTGTGAAATGATGCACCTGACAAGTGTGCTGCTGATTTTATTCACAACTAAATGACAAGGCTGAATGACAGCTAGAAATGGATCTGAAATAATTTTACTGCTTGGTTTTTTTTTTTCTCTTTCGGTGTCAGTAATCCAAACTCCTTTTATCTCTATTTTGGATCACACTTGATAGGCTGAGCTGCTGTTCTTCTTCTGACCCTCCTCTAAACACCAATACAGATTCCAATAAGGAGCTTGTCAATGTGAGAGATAGAAGGAAGATGACATCATGGTTCTAGAGGAAAATATTGTTTCCCCTTACGGCTGTATCATCTTACCAGAACCACCCCCCAAAAAAACCCCAACACTAATGCTGCTGCCCAGGAACAAAAATGTTCATTCAAACTACCTGCTAACGTTGGAGTAAATTACTGGCCTTGATCTGTGGTTACTGGACTAGGGCATCTTGTCATTAGTGAGCCAACGACTCAATCTGAACAATCAGAACTGATTTTCCCAATTCCATTAAATTTGGGTACCGTGAGAAATGGTGAGCTCCTCTTCTAGTTCTCTGCTCACTAACAGTCCTCAGCTCTCATAAAGGAGGGACTGAAGGAAAAAAGTTTTCATTTTTAACAATATTACATGCATCATGCCTCACTAGAAACATAACGATTTTAAAAATAAAAATGAATGTTTAAAACATTTCTGCTCTCTGTCAAGTTAATTGACAGTTACCAAAATACTGGAAAGCTCTAGACCCTTTGGAGTATTTGTATTTACTGAAAAAAAAAAAGCTTTCTTTTAAAACACGCTGCTGTTGTCTGCTGCCTTGGGGTTTCTATAGCCATGAACTGAGAAGGGCAGGATCTGGATTTGGGATTTCACTGGCATAGGGACCTCCCTGGTGAGGAAACTCTGTGCAGGAGGCACCTTCGCAACACCTTATAGTTTTAGAAAGTTGTAGAGAGTACCAAGACATTAAGTGACTTGCTGTGTCAGAATCAGGATTTGAACCCAGGTCTTCTTGGCTTCAAGGCTAGCTTTCTGTCAACTACTCCACACTGGCTCCCTGCACTTATTCATTGATCATGAGAGCAGACATTCATTCCATCATGAAGTTCAATCACTGTAGGAGTCAAGCTTTTGGTACATGCAAAAAAAATTGTTTGAAACAAACAAACAAAAAAAATTACTTCCTGGGTTTTTCCATGATTAAAAAAAAAACCTTAGTATTCATGATAATAATCCTTACATAACTCCTATTTATCCATAGCCTTAAGGCTTATGGAGCAGGTTTCTTAGAGCCATCCAATTAAACAGGTAGTCCAAGTTCCACCTCCACTTCAGAGATGATCAAATTGAGGCCTGGGAAATTGAAGAGACTCCCTAAAGTCAGCTACAGGAATGGATTATTAGGGCTGGGCCTTGGGATGATAGGCTAGGACTAGAAGAGGTCTCTGAAGTTATCAGGGGATGAAAGTGAGGCTGGGAAGTACTTTACCCAAGATGCCAAAGAAAGGAAGTGGAAAGATGGGATCTGAGCAACTGGTCAGCCTCTAATGCCAGCCTTTGTTCTACCCCTGTAACAAGTGGCCCCTTCCCTGCATGGTGATGGTAACCTGTGATACCTCTCTGGCATCACGTGCCACTGGCTTTCAAATCAAATCTTCCTACAATCAGTGTAATAATTATTCACTGCACCAAATGAAAAGATAACAAATGCTGAAAGGTCAGAATATTGCTTGTGGCAAAGGGTATCAGAAGTTAGCGTACATGCTCACCCAACCCTGAGTGGGCATCCTAAGTGACGGAGCCTTTAGAGCCATCATCACACTGCATGGACTGAAAAGAGAAGAGCTGCAAGAAGCCTTCTTGGGAGGTAAGTTCCATGCTGCCTGGGCCATCCTCAGCCCTTCTCTGTGTACATGCCCCAACCAAGATGTTCTTATCCATTAGGATACTGTGTTCACAACCCTGCACAGATGGTCTAACGCCGCCCTGGGACAGGCTGAGGTAAATTCTGGGAGTTTTAGTTTAAGCAGAAAACTGAATTAATGGGGCACTCAAATGACCTCTTAATCCAATGCATAACGAGTGTCCTTGAACTTTAAAGTAAAAAGTGACATAAAAAATACTCAATGTAGGGCAGCATTTTTATTTAAATAAATATTTGTTATAATATTGAAAAAGAAGGACAATAAAAATTGAAAGCACTAAAAATCTGAATTTTATTTAACTGCATTTGAACAAATATTTGTTACTGAAAATCATCGTTAGATACATAAAGAGAAAGAGATGATAAAAGAGAGACTTCTTCATTTTTGTCTGTTGCAGTTCTTTTAGGAGACATTTAATGCCTGTTGACTGGCTGACTAACGCCAACATCAAAAATGTTTATTAAGTCCTGATGGCTTCCATTTTATTCTATCCTAGAGACTCCAGAGGGAGTTACAATGGAGGCCCAGGCCTAGGCACTGGGCTTGATGTCAGAAGAGCCTGAGGGTTAAATCCTGCATCTGAGACTTACTCGCTGTGGGACCCCTGGACAAGTCCCGTCACTTTTCTGAGGCCCAGGAGGAACAACTGCTAAAGTAGACACCCTCCAGGGCTGGTGTGGGGCTCAAAGGAAGTCATGCACGTCTGGAAAATGCCTTCCAAACTTCCAAGTGCTCCATGAACATCAGGTATCAGGACACAACATTTTGGACTCATCTTAGATAGTATTATGTTGGCATACTTTGTGTTAGCCCTCACCTGTATTATGTTTTAGACTGTCTCCTTTGATCCTTGAAACAACCCTCTAAGGTTAGTCATTACCATGGTCCTTGCTATCCCCAACTCACAGGATTGTTTCCAAGATCTATCTAATCACACAAAGTAGTGAAAGCACTCAGCAAGCTTTAAATTAAGGCCAGCTACCATGCCTACTACTGGTTACAGTTACCACTCACTAATTTAGAGTTTAAGACAAATAAGATAGATGAGGACTAAAATGTCAAAAATATGCTAACATACACGGTGACAACAGACAATTACACTGCCCTTTGAAAGCTGCATTGTACATTACACAAATTTATCCTCTTTAAGCCTCATAATAATGCTGTGAGGTAGGTACTACAGACGTGAAAAGAGGCAGCCAGCTAAAGAGAATCAGAATTTGAACCTAGCTCTTCCCAACTGCAAGTCACACTAACTCTGTGGTAAACTGATATCTGAAAATGTTTACACCAGCTTGCCCATTTTCATTAAAGATGTTCCCACGTTCCTGTTCCTCTAGAACATTTGAGTGCATCTGATCACCCTTTTGCTTACCTATCACTAGCCAACCCTACTCCTGGTCATGCTATTTTTTTCCAGAGTTCTCATTTTTCCCAGATTCAAACCCTCCTGTTCTCATCGCTATCTTCACAGCTGGGACAGTCACAAACCAATCCCTCCTCCCTTGATGACTACAACAGCCTCCTCCCTTCTAATCCAATGTGGTCACTGCTATCAGAATGATCTTGTGTAACTTTCAGCACGTTTCTGACCTGGAATGACTTCCTGTGTGCATCAGGTACACTCTAAAGTCCTCATTCAGACATTAAAGGTCCTCTAGACAATAGTTTCCCCTTGACCATCTAGGATGTAGAGGATAGTGGCTCATGGAACGCTCTCCTTCTTATGGAACAGGCCAAAGCTTAGAGAAGAAGTTGCAACACACAGATAACCAATAATGGAACACTCTAAGCCCCTATCAAGAAACAGACAAGTCAAAGAGAGAAAAAGGGTAACAGGTGGGGCACGGTGCAAGAGGCACCAGGAGAGAGAGCGTCAAAAACCAGACACATTTAACAAGCTGTAAGACAGGAGGGAGCAGGAGGCAAAAGCTTCAGGAGGTGAATGCCAGACAGCAGACAAAACATGGAGCTAGACAAGGAACAAGGGTTCGATGATCGTCCACAAGAATTTCCCAAGCACAGCATTCCAGCAGACTGTCCATAACTAAAATCAGCCTTGCTAGGAGGGGCCAGGCAAGACAGGCTGCTTCTAATGGCTGCCCCCAACAACCCTCTAGCCTTTAGCTCAAGGACACTGGGCTCCTCCTAACCATCCTGCATACAAGCCCTGTTATGGCCAGCCTTCTGCTTAAAATGTCGTTCCTGTACAATTCCTCTCTGACGGCCATTGTCTACAGTGATTTCTCCCTTTCCATTTTTCTTTATGTACTTGTAGTATGGTATTTCCACCTAACTTTAGCATTGTCCTTTCATGTTTTCACACATGTCTCTCTTGTCTCTCTTCCCAGATATACAGCAGGTTCTAGAATAGGAACCTGTCCTGCTTTTTTGTGGACCCCAAAGTACCTGTTATAGCACTGAAAACACAGCAGACATTTAATGAGCATCCACTGGATTTAACAAAAGGCTCAGAGATGTGAGCCACCAGATAAGTGAGACACAAAGTTGTATTCCTCAAAAGAGCTAAGGGAAAAGGCCAGCAATCAGGAAAACATAAGGAGAATAAAGCAACCTGGAAGCATCTGGTGAAGAGTTTGAAAGCTAACAATGAGGATATGACACGAGGTTTACAGACCAACAGTGAATGGGCCTGTCATAAAAACACTGAATGTTTTATTTAGGGCTGCTTTCAGCCTACATTATTTTCTCAATTTCAAAGCTTCATACATGCAAAAATCAATTAACCCTTCTTAATTGAAGAGGAAGCATAAAATCAAAATTTTCCCCTCACTTTTATTAGTTGGTTAGCAATTTAATATTTCGGTTTTTAGCTTCTTTTATATAACAAAATGTAAAAGTCAAGGGCTTCATTTACTTCAAATAAGTGACTGCATCTCTAGTCTTGGCTTCTAAAAACATACCTGGCTCTGCTGATGTTAAGGGCTGGCCTCCAAATTTCATTTCTGTTTGGCGAAGCTTAGTCATATTTAGCAGCTGGGTGACTTGAGGTACGTCTGTAGTTAACTGGCAGCTTCGAGGAATGATACCTGTAGGCCCGTCTGTTGTAAAGGGAGCATCGTATATATCTAGAAACAAAGAAAAAAAAATTCACTTTACAATGATGAATTCACGGATAAACACATAGGTAGAGCTCTCTAGATCTATAAAATGTCTACCTCTGTCTTTCTTTTTCTCTCTGTCTCTAGCATGGTTACTACAATGAGGTAAAGTGACTTGTCCAGTGTGTGTGTGTGTGTGTGTGTGTGTGTGTGTACATACACATATGAAATATTTAAAACTGGACTGGATGGCCTCTGAGGGCCCTTCTTGTTCTCAACTGAGGATCTTACAAACATGAATAAGTGATGATAAGTCTATAGCCTCAGTTAAATCTTAAGTTTCATGATACAGACAGATGACGGCAGTTTCCTATTTATAGAATTTCCTAATCTCAGTAAGGAAAATCAATATTTTTACTTTAATATGTTCTGAAATCTGTAACGGTCATGGTGTGGGCCATCCCTCCACCAATAGAGATCTCTGGTCTAATATTACTTAGCAGGCGGTCTTTGAAGGAGAAGGAAGAACGTGCATCCCCTGGGCGTCAGGCACTGTGCTAAGCACTTCACCAATATCATCTCACTTGCTCATCAGAGCTCCGGGAGGCAGGTGCTACTATCATCCTCATTTTATATCTGAAGAAACTGAGGCACCCTGACAGTGGTTATACGACTTTCCCAGGGTCACACAGCCAGTAAGAGAGTTTGTTGTGGCTAAAAAATTATCAGCCATAAGCCAACCTGCTTATCAACCTTTCTCAACTAAGCAAGCTGGGTCAGACAACATCCCTCATGCCACGTCTGGCAGGAGATGCTGAAGCATGTACTCTACTGGTACAGGCCTTCGAGAAGGTCACCTCTATGCCCCAAGGAGGCATCTAGTAGTGTCTATACGGAGGCAGGAAAATTAATCACTTTAGTATAAACCAGCTGAACTCCTGAGTTGTCTAGACTATAAACTCACAGACTCTCAGAGAAAGACAATGCAGTAGATTGACAGAGTTTCTAACAAACCTCCTTTCGACATTCATCAAGCATCTCCTACATGCATGGCACCCTCACTACCACCACTACCAACAAGAGCTGCTATTTATCCACTGAATGAGCTTTACCAAGTGCTTTTCATGCAGAGCTTCCAAGGATATTATCTGCACTTTACAGAAGAGGGAACTCGAGTTGCCTGGAATTACACCAGCACCAGGGGGCACTTTGGAATGGATGTCCATCTGTCTGTGTCTCTCACAAGAGCCAGTCCAAGACTTCCACCCATATCATTCTACCTCTTTAGTTTGCCATAAAGAACGGCAAAATACCAACCACATGGAACCAGTGGGCAGACGACCTGTCAAAACGGAAAACATTTGGCAAAAACGCTAACCAAACTCTGTACTGAGGTTATAAATGCCTTTTTATGAAGAATATATTTCATCTCAATTCCAACACAGACAATAAACTCAGATTTCACTGCAGAACAAGAATGCTATTCTGGAGGTTATATTTAAGGGCATCACAGAAAAAAAAGAATGCATTATTTTGATTTCTTAAAAAAATGAATCATGGAAACTCAAGTATTTTTAAGAGTGCTCTAATGGTATATGCTAAAAAACAGAACTTTAAGGGGAAAAAAAACTGCCAAAATCCCATAAGATTTTAAATGTACTTAAGTCCTCATTCCAAATGTTGTCACAAAACCTAAAAAAATATTATGAAATACCGTCGTCAAGATGACAAAATCCACCAGCTCTTGATACGGGGCAACACACAGTAGAACAAATTTCAGGCCTCTAAGTCTTGGACCCACAACACAATGAACAGCACAGAACCCAACTCACACCGAAAAGATCCAACTGCATTGGGCAATATGCTTTTTATTCCTGCATTTATTGTGTCTTTTGTATGCAGAGAGGTCTCGTGGAAGAAACGGGCTGATCTGGCTATGGGTAAGATCAAAGCAAGAATCAAACCACAATAACTCAGTCCAGCTGATGATACTGCTCAAACTTCATCATCTCAAACTTCCTCCCAGAATTAAGGAATAGGTCTGAAGGCTGTGTGAGCCTTGGACAGAATGACCTAAGAAACAGATTGAGAGCTGGGAAAGCTCATGGACATCCTCCAGCTTAACCAATTAGTTTTTGCTGTTGTTGTTCAGCAGTGCCAACTCTTCGTGACTCCATGGACCGTAGCACACCACTACTATGCAGCCAAGGGGTTTTCTCGGTAAAGATACTGCAGTGGTTTGCCATTTTTTTTCCTCCAGTAGATTAAGGCAAACAGGTTAAGTGACTTGACCAGGGTCACACAGTTAATAGGTGTCTGTGGCCGGATTTGAACTCAGGTCATCTTCTTGACTCCGGGCCTAGTGCTCTATCCACTAAGCCACCTAAGAAAATGAGGAGGAGAAGTTAAATGACTCCTTCCTTCCCTCCCCAAAAGAAAAAAAGAAAACACTCCACAAATTCTAGCATATAAAACCAAACCCGAAAACTCCTTGACTGGTCATTTTTCTGACTGCTGGAGAGGGATGATTCACCTAACTAAACAGAACTGAACCAGGGTCCACGCCCATCTGAAGCACAATCGTCATGTCTTCAAGGCCCCTAAGCCATCTTTTGTTTATTTACTGTCTATTCTAAAAATCAGAGCTGTTACAATTCATCCTGAGGTGGCAGAGATCCTATATGTAAATACAACAACATGAGAGCAGTCCAAAGTAACTGTCACTGTCAATTCTCTGATTTTTTCATTAGCTGGTGGGGCCTTCATTCAGCTGTCACCACCTAGAAAACACTCCATAAAAACTCAGACGTGACAATCTTCTCCCTAAATCACATGTAACCCATCAAAGCAGGTACGCTAAGGGGAGCAGATGCAGCATGTACACACGGGCAGTTTCCGTCAAGCACACGTCATCTCCTGAAAGGGAAATGGATTATTTATGCAGATGATCTGGATAGCGGGTCACGCTCTTTCTAGAGCCAAAGGTGAACAGTGTTGGCTAGAAAGCCTAGGGGACAGAACAGGATCCTAGGGTGAGTGACTCAGGGCCTTCCCCACCCCATAAGGAAGGCAGAGCATCAGACTATGAATGATTTCCATACACCTGCTGCTTTCTTCCATCCCAAATACATGACCAAACGGAACATTTCACAATTGCTTAGTTCCTTTGAAGAGGATCTTAAATAGCTTTAAAAACATGATTTCCTAAATCATAACAAAACGAATGAGATCACTTTCTCTTTTAAAATCCTACTTTGATGCCTCATCCTGGTGGTTGGGGAATGCGAGGAGGGCGACCCTGGATCAGCCAAGGTGGGGAAAGAATTCTACCAGGTGGGGCAGCTAGGGGGAGCAGTGGATAGAGCACCAGCTCTAGAGTCAGGAGGACCTGAGTTCAAGTCTGGCCTCAGACACATAATACTCACTAGATGTATGACTCTGGGTAAGTCATTTAGCCCCAATTGCCTCGTCAACAAAAAACAAAAAACAACAAAAAAAAGAATTCTACCAAGTTAGAAAGGCTTTGAAGATTGGCTGGCACCAGTATCCAGTTTAGCTAAATACAGGGAAGCCTATCACCAAAAGGCTGGCCACCATGGAATGATATTTTTGGTCTTGGCAAACACCAAAAACAAAAAAACAAGTAAGTTATGCAAGGGTCAAAACTGAGTGAGTACACTCAATGAAATCATGACCATGGGATCAAAGCCTTCTGAGACCTTAAACAGCATCTAGTCCAACTCCTCATTGCAGAAATGACGAATCTGAGGCCCCCCAAGACCTTAAGTGACTTGCCCAAGATCCCACAGATAGTGAAAGCACAGTCAGACTTGGAATCCAGATCCTTGACTCCAGACCCAGCATTCCTGCCAACGTACCACATCACTTGAAGACTAGTAGTACCTGCAATCAGTATTATCATTCCTCTTTATTGATGTGATAAATTCTTCACTTCTCATGACCAGATCATATTTATTAAGTACTGATTATTCCATACAGTTTTACCCAAGGAATGCTAGAGGGAAAATGACAAGGGAGGCAACCTGGGATATGAGAAAGAATGATGAACCCAGAGTCCTCAGAGACCCCAGTTTGAAATTCACCTCTGTAGTGGCCTAACTAGAGTCCTAGGTAAGTACTTGTCCCCCTTTCCTTGGGGGTTGCTGCGGTGATCAAATGTGAGTAGGCCCTTCGAAGGGCTGGCAAACCTGACGAGCCTGTCTACACGGCAGCTGCTATTACACCAGCTATCACCACCTACTGCGGCTGCTATTTCTTCTGCAGGTTCCAGTCTCCCGGCCAGTGGTTTGTGGGGAGTGCATGGCACTAAGTATCTGTAACAGTTCTCTTGCCTGAAGCAGCTGAAGCAGAACCGTGAGAGCGCGCGGGCCCCAGGCGCGAAGGCAACCACAACGAGCGCGTCAACGTCACATACTTTCCTCTGCAGCAATTTTGGAGGGAAAAAGAAACCCCAAGCCTTTTCTATTTTAGCATGAATAGAAAATAAGCTCTCTCTCAAATGATTTCCTAAAAATGTATATAAAGATGTTCAAAATATTAGAATAGCTGCTAACTTCAGGAAAAAGTTTTAAGATAGAAAAGAAATATCCCTGTCTATTTGTACACACGCTCACCTGCTGTGAAATGCTTTAGGTAAGTATGGAAAGAAAGCAATGGGACCCTGGCAGGGATCCGCTTTCGCACTCCTCCGGTAATACTGCCCCTACCTAGCTAGATGAGAGGCCTGGCTGACTGGATAACAACCCACTAAGGAGAGAGATTTGGGGTGCTGTCTGCTCAAACGCACCATCTCCGTCAACAGTGTCTCGAGGTCTGGACTTCAGCGTGAAGATCCTCGGAGCTTGCAGTGTGCCGAGACAATGATTCCGTCCAAAGACTGGAACACGGCTCCCTTGAAGATGTCACTCGTGAAGGCCACCAAGTCAATGCACAGATTGCACCACTGAAACAAAGAGGCCAAACACAGAGATGTTATTAATCACAGATGCACTGAAGACAATGACAAACCCAAAGTGAAGAAAATGGAATAGAGGCAATTACTGAGATACTTCAAAGAACCAAAAATCCCCACCTTCTCCCCACTTAATTTTGGTCAAGATGATGACCTAAGTAACAGCCTCCATTTTCTTCTTTATGTCTCTGTGTGAAACAAAGTCTTGATAATTGTAAATCCGACCACCAATGGGTCATCTATGAACGCTTCCTTCATTATGCTTAGCCCCAATGAACTTTGGGAAATAAAACTGGATACAGAGATATGGTGCTATTGGGAAGCTATTTACAGACACGTTTGACCATTCGCATATTGAAAGTAAAGGGTAAATAGTTAAACGTTCCTGCAAAAGGCCTAGTTTGTTAAGTTTTTCACTTACAACCACGTAAAAACACAAGTACTGGAGTAGAATCAGGCTTTAAATTCTGGTCAAAAGTGGCTATTTGTAATCACATAACCAACTGCATGCACCCCAGGGATAGATTGCTTCTAACCCTTTGTAAGGGTGCTTGGTATCGGCCAGCTGGTACTGAAGCTAAATGTTCTCCATCCAACAATCACAAAAATAGTTCCTTAAACAAAGTCTCCAAATGGCCTGGCTGTGTAAAGGAAAAGAAGAAAATGATCACTTACCTACAATGTTAAGAACCCTGTAGGACTTGGGGGCACATAAAGGCCCAGTGTCTGGGCGTCGGCTATACAGAAGTAGTATTTAATATTTAAAGATTTTAAGCAATGTGTGTCAATACCTTTTTTATGAAACTAGGACTTTTAGTGATGATATAAAAGCACAAATTATATTATTGTGCTAATTCGTCACAGTTTACAACTACTGTCATTCTACAATACAAAATTGCAACATTTCTATCTATAAACATTATGTATGTAAGATGAGGCTGCTGCTACATTGAAAATCTAAGTCAATTCTAAATTATCTGATTATCTGAGTAATATGATGGGGTGGGAAAGTTGGGAAACCTGGGTTCAAGCCCTGTCTCTCATAGTTACTCAATGTCTACCTAGGAAAGCTTCTTAATCTCTGCTTCCACCTCCTAATCTCTAAAAGGGCCATACTAATATCTGTACCTTTGGGATAAGATTAAGATTCCAAGGTGATAGTGTTCAGGATTGGGACAAGTACAGGTCCCGAGCCTTATTGGGCACATAGTGGAGTTTAAACAGATCAAAGGCAATCAATGGATGAAACTGAATTGAGAACTGAGAACTGTACCTTTGCGGGGGAGCTTGATGTTAAAACCTCTCAGGGTGTCTGAAGTATATTATGCATTAGATCTAAGGAGGGGGAATAGGCAAAGAATGGGGCAGAAGGATGAGGTTGAAAATAGTCTTCTCTCTCTCCTCGCCATCTACACAGGGTGCCTCCACTCTCTCTTCTCTCATTTTTCATACTCTCATCAATCTGGCTTCCAAATGCATTACTCAACAGAAACTGCTCTCACAAAAGGAGAGCTTCAGTTTCAACTCTAATGACCTTTTTTCTCCCTCCTCATCCTTCTTGATCTCTCAGAAGTCTCTGCTCCTTAATATTCTCTCATCTCTCAGTTTTCATGACACTACTCTCTCCCTCTGCTTCTTCTACCTGTTGGAGGCTCCTTCTCAGTCTCCTTGGCTGGATCATCATATGGCATCTTTCATGTCATGCTCAATAACTGTGAGTGTACCCCAAAACTCTGCACTGGGCCCTCCTCTCTTCTCTCTCCACACTCACTCACTCGATGACCTCATCAGCAACCATGGGTTCGATTATTACCTCCCTGCAGATGACTCCCATATATATACATAGAGAGATATCTATAGATGTCTCGTCCTACTTCTTTCAGAGACCCAATCCTGCATCACAAACTACTCATAGGACAGTTTAAATTAGAGGTCATGGAGACATCTCAAACACACCTCCTTTGCGGTCACCAGGTTTGAACTCCTGGTGTTATTCTTGAGTCCTCCTACTCCCCTCCTGTCAGCTGCCAAATCTTGTTCTTTCCAACTCCCAAATATCTCTTGCCTATGCCCTCTCCTCTCTATGTCCTACAGCCATCCCCCTAGTGTAGGCCCTCTTCAGCTCTCAACCGGGGATTATGTTAGCTTCCTCACTGATCCTGTTGCCTCAAATCTCCCTGCACTCCTTCACTCAGTTACCAGTGATTTTCCTGAAGTAACGTTTTACTACATCCCCTCTTTCTGTTCAGTAAATTCTAGGGGCTCTCACAGATCCATTTGGCACCTGGAGCTCTTCACCACATGGCTAGTCCCTTCCTTCCTCTTCGGTCTCCTTACACTGGCCCCCTCTGATCACTCAGAAGAGTGACTCGCTGCTCTTGAACTGTCTCCCACCTTCTATGGTTGGTGCTTACTGTCTCTCAGGCCTAGAATGTTCTCCCTCCTCTCTTCCTACCACGTGGAAATCCTTGGTTTCTCTTCAGAGTTGGCTCAAGTGCCATTTTT
This sequence comes from Phascolarctos cinereus, assembly GCF_003287225.1. Taxonomy (NCBI): domain Eukaryota; kingdom Metazoa; phylum Chordata; class Mammalia; order Diprotodontia; family Phascolarctidae; genus Phascolarctos; species Phascolarctos cinereus. Next base: position 22,627,516 of record NW_027555847.1, read on the forward strand.
GGCAAGGACAACAGTCCTGGCTGGTCCCACCAGATGTCAGTGCCTTTCCGTCCAGGGTTACTTGCTGTCTGTTAGCTCCCTACGATCAGGGGCTGTTTCGTGGTTGTCTTGGTGTCACCAGGGCTCACTAAGTATCTACTCTGTGCTTGACACACAGCAGATACTCAATAAAAGCTTGACTTATTGATCTGCAACTATCTGAGATTGATGTTTAATGTTATATAGATCATTGTGTAGGTACAACCAGAATGTTGTGCTGGAACCACATTTCAGTACCATTTCCCATGGCAAGGGAAGAGAAGGACCAATGGAAGCATGTGACATAGGGTATGTAGGCATACCCAGAATACCCTTCTAGGAATGACTATGAGTCCTTGCAAGGACGAACAATGTTGACTTGTGTTTGCAGCATTATCTGAGTACACCAAATCAATCAGTCAGTCAACAAATATTTATTAAACTGCTACTATATTTCAGGAATTGTGTAAATTACTGGGGCTATAAAAACAAAAATGAAACAGTCCCTGCATTCAAGCAATTTACAGTCTATTGAAGGAGATAATATTTACAACATGTACACATCTAGTCATAAAGGTCTTAGAAAAACAGAATAACTTTTGCCTTCAAGGAGATCAAATTCTGTTTGGGGATACAAGGTACACATTAATAAATACATACAAATTTTTGTTTGTTTGTTTTGGACTGAACCTGTGATTTTCAGCTGGGTAGGGAACTCATGGAGACAAATTTCCTCTGCCAGTACCCTCTCTCCAATTTATAGTCTTAGAAGATATCCTAGGGGGTCTGAAAGGTTAAATAACTTGCCCAAGGGCATGAAGTCTGTATATGGAAGAGGTAGGACTAGAACCCAGATCATTCTGATTCCAAGGCCAGCTTTCTTGACTCTGCCATGCTGCCTCACATTCACTGTTTACCTACTGACCTTAATGCAAAGGCAGGTAGAGGAGATGGCTTAAAATATATTGGCAATATAATCCAGGATTAAGTAAAAAAAAAGTGGCCAATGGCTTGACAAATGATCAGAGTTATTAATATACAACTACATATTATGTTGATTTTTCCCACTCAATTGATGAGCATTTATTAAGCATTTACCATGCGACAGGTATTGTACATGCCCTTAGAAATAAAAACAGAAACAAAAGAGCCTTTGCTTCAGAGAGCTTATAGAGAAGACAACAAACACATATAGACATAAAGTAATTGGGGGCAGGAGATATCAGCCACTAGAGGGATCAGGAAAGGCCTACTTGTATGTGGTGGCACCTGAGTTAAGCCTCAAAGGAAGCTGGGTCTTCCAAAAGGTAGAATAGGCCAGAGAGTACATGCTAGGCATGGGCAACAGCCTGGGCAAAGGCAAAGCTTCTGGATGGAGAGATGGAACTTCACGGGGGAGGAATAGCAAGTCAATCAGCTTGACTGGATCACAGAGCATACAAAGGAGAATGATGGGTAATGAGCCTAGAAGGGGAGGCTGGAGCCAAACTGCTTCAAACACCAGACAGAAGAGTTTGTATTAACACCTGGAGCTTCTTGGGTGAAGGGGCAGGACGTCCTCGCCATCCCCAACATGCACATTTGTTTAACAGTTCAGGGCTCACAAAGACCTTTCCAGAGATCGTCTCATTTGTTTCTCACAACAACTCCTGTGAGGCTGCTGCTATTATTCTTTTTGCTATTATTCCCATTTTAGAGATGAAACACGAAGCACGGTCAGACACATTTTAGGACTTTCCCTCTGGCAGAGGGGTGTAAGATGGACCTGAGTGAGCAGACTTGAGGCAGGGAGAAAAGCCAGGAGGCTAGAAGTAATGAGAACCTGTGCCAGGGGAGTGGCCTAGGTAGAATGGCTGGATGGAAGAGACATGGGGACAGAATCACCGAGATCTGGCAACCGATGAAGGAAAGTGAGGAACAACTCTGATCGTAAGACCTTTGTTGACTAGAAGGACGGTAATACCCTTGACAGTAACAGGGACGTCAGGAAGATGGGTGGGTTTAGGGGAAAACACACTGAGTTTTGTTTTGGACATGTTCAACTTGAGATGTCTGCGGGCACCCATTTTCATCTGTGCAAACAGATTTGTTGTTGCTCAATTGTTTCAGTTGTGTCTGAATCTCTGTGACTCCATTTGGGGTCTTCTTGGCAAGGATAGTGGAGTGGTTTGCCATGTCCTTCTCCAGCTCATTTTATAGATGAGGAAACTGAGGCAAAAAGGGTTAAATGACTTGCCCAGGATCATATACCTAGTAAGTATCTGAGGCCAGATCTGAAATCAGTTCTTCCTGATTCCAGGCTGAAGTTCTATCCAGTGTTTCACCCAGCTGCTCCAAGTACAGGTGGATGCTAGAATGCAACTGGAGCTCACAAGAGAGACTAGAGTTCTAAAAGGGAATCTCAGAACTGAGTTGAGACGTGCTGAACGTGGGAAACTCTTAATATCACAAATAATGGCTCTAACTATAGCTTATCACAAAGAGGATCGCCTGTGTCATAGAGAAATTCCCAAAGATGGTCACCTATGACACGGAGAAATTCCCTAGAAATGATATAGTCTTCCTTCTAGATGTTCCTTTTTCAGATGATACTATATTGACTGCATCAAGCCCCAGAAAATGTTAGGGTCCCCTCAATGAAAATAATCACCATTTAAAAGAAATCCGCTTAACCAGCCACAGGAAAGAACAAAGTGGGTTAATTAGATGTATTGTCCAGATGACTTTGGGCAGGCACTGACCTCAGAGCGCAAATGAGCCAAGCACAGAATTAGCTAAGAGGAAGCCACTGCATCTGGAAAATGACATAATGACTTTAGTGATTCCCAGCTGCTCACACAGACTCAACTCACAATTGATCTTAACAGTAACAGTCTCCCAAATACCTCATGATGATGAACCGTGAGATACCACAGTCTCCAAAGAATCACAAACACAGGCGTTCAAGGGAGAATGGAGAAACTGGAAAAAGTCCGAAGCAGTAAGTTACCAATGATGATTTGTGTGCATGAAGTAGCATGAGATAACAAAGAGGAAATCTAACTGAAAAGTGAAGTGGACTATGGTACTTGGAATCAAAGAACTTGGGTTCAAATCCTAGCTCTGCCATTTATCATCCACATGATACTAGATAAGATACAACCTCTCTGAGCTTCAGTTTCCTCATCTGCAAAGTAACTGTTACATTAGACAAAGGTCACTAGGACCAACGGTTTTAAGGGGTCTTTCAGGTCTAAACTCACAAGAAACGCAAGAAACGAATAGTCTGAGCTCAGCACTGGCGGTGACAGAGTGGTAAAAGACCCTAGAGGAAGGCCCCTAGCCTGTAAACTATCCCCATGGGGAGTTTATCGGAGGATAGGGATAAGAATCGCACAGGATGAGGGCTGAAGAACAACAAGGAGAAGGGGGAAGGTACTGCCCCAAAAGAATGAGTGAAATGAGAAGAAGCAAGAAGTTTAAGGGTGAAGATAATACATTTCTTTTTAAGCACGTGTGGTTTGAATTGCGGGCACAAAATTCAGGTAACTATGTGTACTAAAGATACGCACAGGTCAGTAAACCCTAGAAGTAAGGTCAGGGCTGGGGAGAGAGAGAGCTCTGGCAATCACTTGAGCAGGATGGTAGTTAAAGCTGTGGAAAGGAATGAGATGAAAACAGGACAAAGCAAAGGGAGAGGAGGTCAAGGCTCAGATGAGTAAGGCTGCAGCCACAGCGGACAGAATCTGCCTCAGTCACACAGACCCGCCTTCACACTCTGTGGCTGGGTGACCCCAGATAAGCCACTGAACTTTGCAGTGTTCCTAGACAACTACGTGAGGCTACAACCTGCAGAGCAGAGGCCGATCTGCACGCGGACAAGGAGCTTCTCCTGAAGTTCCATAATGACCTCCTGTTGTTGGAGCTTTAAACTGCTCCAGCTATTCTGCAAAGCAACCCGGAGTGATACTATGAAAGGGACCCAAATGCCCATACCCTCTGACCCAGGGACTGCATGACTAGGCATTCACCCCAGGCTGGTCAAAGGCAGAAAGAAATGACTTAGATGCACCAAAATATTTATAGTGATACTTTCTGTAACAGTAAAAAACGAGAAACAATACAGATGACTGGGGAATGGGCACACAAACTGTGATATTATACTAGAAAAATGAAAGTGCAAATACAGAGAAGTCAGTATGGGAAGCCTCATTACTAAAAGCTGAATGATTTGCCACAAATATCAATCGTGAAATTAAATCTAATACAAGAAATAATGACAAATCAGTAGACACATGGTCAACCATTATGGCCTTTGAGGGATCACTGTTCTCAAGGTGTCATGAGACAAGACACTTGCTGCTAAAATCTCTCCCTGTCTTTGAAGGGCACAAAGAGAAGTCCTGTGTTTAACTGTTTCTCTTTTGGCCAGCAACCCTGAGGGTCTTCCCCTCCCAGTTTGATTTTTTTTTTTTAATTAAAGGGGGCATCCCTTGACTCAGTTCTTAAAGAGGCCTATTCACTGAATGGACATTGCCTCACTCAAAGTGAGAAACCTGAAAAGACCTTCACTTAAAAGGCCAAGGACTGCCACTGCATCCTGGGCCATCTCCTGTCATCCTGACTGAAATCTGGCTGCTGGACTCAGATGGCTCTGGAGGAAAAAGTGAGGCTGGTGACTTTGCACAGCCTTCCCTCACTCAAATCAAAGTCAATTGCAAGTCACATCATCATCTCCCTGAAGTCATAGTCCTCTTTGAGAATGAAAGCCAAACTACAAACCAGCACAGGTAGGTGGAGTGCCCATGTCATCTTTCTAGAACATTCACTTTGGTTCTAATTCAACCATTATTTACTCAAAACCTACTCCATGTTCACTAGGGCTGGCAGGGGTGGCAAAGGGATCCCACGTGATTATAGCCAAAAAATATCTGCTGGATAAACAGTGAGGTTTACTGCAGCCAACTAGGGGTTTGCCTGAATCCCACTGGATGTTTCATAACACAAGTATTATTTATGGACCTTTATGGGCATAGACTAGATATTAAGGGGCACAACTAGGACAACATTGATCTCATTAGATAATGAGGTATATATACTCTGCTGAATTCAGACAAAGAATAATGTTTACTTCAACAAAATTTTTATATTAACAAAATGTTAACTAACAAAGGTTGCTATATGAACCTACAAATTAAGGGACTATTAAATTCCTTCCTTCCTAATTATGGTAACACATACAATTTAATTCTTAGAAATCACTGAACAAACAAAATTCCTTTATACAAGAGGATCAGAGCAATTTATAAGGCCTTACTCCTTCAAACATATTTTTTAAAATTTAAGAACTTCTAGCACTAGATGCAAATGGTTTTTTCAGTTATATACCAATTGAAAGATACTTACAATTTTGCGCTTGATCATAAAAAGTGGAATTTTTGCATGGAGAGGGGTTGCAGAAAGCTCCTTATGGACTGTTGATAAATACAATCTTCTTTTAATGTTCCCTAAATCAGTTATCCTGAAAAAAAAATGGAGAAGAATAAGAAATATTTATCAACCACCACCTTTGGAAAATCCATTACAAACCCCGTAAAATATGGTACAATTTATAAAGTGACTCTTCATAGGGACAGGGAGCTAATGTGGAACTTAAGGATTACCTTTTCATATGATTATTAATTATATTAAATGATATATTCAACTCAAACTTGCCAACAAGGATGCAGCTCTAAGTTCACTTAGGATGTTAATTTATCTCGGGACTCCATATGAGATTTTTACAGTCTATGAAAGAATTCAACCTACATCACTGGGCCTTTAATAATCACACTTGCTCCAGGCCCTTAAGCTTGTGCTACCTTGGGACACACTGTTATCTACTACACAGGAAAACGGACCGCTTGTTTTCTATAGGTTGTCCAACCTGTTTCAACACAGACACAAAAGCAGTCTGGCTGGCTTCCCTTCTAGGGTAAGTAGAACTCCTTTCCAACCCTGAATGAGCATGGATCTGTTTACTGCTCACTCTGCAGGTCCTCACTGAACACAGCCATGAACACAAAGATTCAGTTTGCCTGAAGAGTACTGAGGCTTTTTTCTTGTAGTAACCCCAAAAACTGGCAATATCCCTACCTGCCTCATAGCATTATCCTGGAGAAATAATATTTCCTTACAGGATCTTTTTTTTTTTAAATCTAGAAGCAATGATTAATTCATCTCCCATTATTAGCCATCCTATTTCTACTACACTGGCAATTTTCTACAATTAGCAATAGCTCATTAAAAGATCTCTCTTCCATTGTTTTTATAATATTAGAAATATGTTCTTTTTAAAGCTACTGTTTCCTATAGTTATAGAGTACCCTGATCATCTTACAACAATTTGTAAATCCCCTTACTATTTTTGGTAGTCCCCGTTCTCTTTCCTTCTGATTGGGCAGATGTTCACATCTGAGTGTAGGGCTGGTCCAGCTGTCGGCAGAACGAGCAGCTGGCATGAATTCAGAGACCTGTTGCCCCCTCAAGATCTTCCACACCTGCTTGACGATGCCTGGCATTCTTTAATGCTTTCATTTTGCAGAGCAAGGGCTTAAAATGCAACCACCTCACTGACAAACACATACAAATTTCATAAGATTTTTCATGAAAGCAGTTTGTAGTGGGGACTGGGGCAAAGGGAGAAAGGGAATGCCGAGGTGAGGGAGAGACAAAGAAGGGCACAGAAAGAGAAGGCTAGAGACATCAAAGACAAACTTAGTCTACAGAGAGTTGCTAGATTTTGTTTGAACAGACCTCTGCTTTCACCTGTGCTGGGAACAGTAAACACCTTCTCTCAATAGACATCTACACCTTCTCTGCAACTTAGTCTTAGAGATGTGCCCGGGGTACTGAGAAGGCAGGAGATGTGACCACATCCCAGAGCCAGTATATTCTGGAGGTGGCACTTAACCTCAGGTCTTACAGACTCCGAAGGCATCTATCTATGCACTAGTCAACACTGCCTCTCTGTCGCTAGGTGGATCCTTCTAAAGCAGTGCTGAGGACATTACTTTCTTGCTCTCCACTCAGGAAACCCCAACTCCTTAGCCTGGCATTCAAGGCCTTCCACAATCTGGTCACAAACTGCTGGTCAAATCTTAGCTCATATTATTTTCTCTTTCAGATATGCGATACTAAATACTGGTCTGCTTGTCGTTTCCTCAGCCTAGGAATTTGCTTTGCTCTCTGCCTTCGCTCACACCACCCCCTACGCTTAGCATGCCTTCCTTCTCAAACTCTACCACCTCACATGCCAGCTCCCCTACGTATCCTTTGTTGACTCCTTCCCCTCACAGCCCCATCACCACACCCAACCTTAGGAGAGCTTTCCCTCCACAAACTCTCTCATCAGGTTGTCATCAGGAACCTAAGACATATCTGCCATGTGCAACGCACCATGCAAGTTACTGGGAGAAAGACAAACAGGATGCAGGAGTGCCCTCAAGGAGCTTACAATCTAGTAAGAGGAAGGAATCAGGCTCACAGGTCAGGGCCATCCACATTAAAACATGTTAGCAACATGAAGTTATGCAGTGCTATGAGGTCAGCCGAGAAGGGGTTGGGTCACCTCTAGCCGAAGGGATCAAGTAAGAATGCCTCACGACAAAGACCTCTGGGTGAATGGATCAAGGGCAGAGAGAAGGCACTGTCCACACAGCTGTGTGCCTCATTCAGTGTTGGTCACTTTGCACAATAATTCATGACGTACATATTTCACACAGGATCACAGGAAGTAGAACTCAAAGGGGGACCCTCAGCCATTTAGTCCAACTCCTGCATTTTACAGATGAGCTAACTGAGGCCCAGAGAGGATGGTGGGAAAAATAAAATGGGAGCTCCACCTTCTAGCTCTAGCAGCTCCACACACCCCGGCCCCAAACCGTCTTTTCTGACCTCACCGGCATCGTTTCCCTTCCTAAATGTTTGCGATTCAGCCAAGCTTGCCTCCCGCGACATAGGATTCCAGCGCCTCTGCACACTCACGATGCACCACCACCTCTCCTCCTTTAAGAAGCAGTGAAGCCTTTCTCGACTTGCCAGGGCCTTATCCCCACTGCTCAGTCTATATTTGTATTTTATGAGTTATATTTATGCTTCATATATATTTGTATGTCTATGTGTTGCTTCTACCATTAGGAAGGAAGATCCTGACAAGTAGGAATCGTTTCATTCTTTCTCCTTGTAACCTCAGTTCCTGGCACACGAGAAGCTGGTTTATATTTGCTGATTGCCTAAAAATTCAATTCAATTACATCTGTCTTAGTGGCTGGCCTCTATTTCCTCAATAATTACAACCGGAGGTCAGATCCTCTACAGAGAGAGAGAGGAAGGACAAAGTGATGAAGGAGATGCTTTTTTGGATGATAAAGGTGGCAAAGGCTTGGGGATGAAGGCCAGAGCTGACACAGGGTGAAGCAGAGGGACACAGAATTTAAAAGGAGAACCAAGAGGTCAAAATGTTGAATTTGGAGGGCACAGCCTTCACAGAGACTGATCTAAAGTTGCACATTAACATAAATGAATAAAATCTAATCTATGGAAGAATCCCTAAGTTGTGATATACATGGCAAAAGACAGCAGTGGCAGGAGATCCCACACATGGTTGTGAGTGATTATTCTTTCTTTGAATAAAGAAGTCATAAAATCTTGTTATGTCAACAACACTGCAAAATGCTTCCTATCCCTGGATATAAAGACATATGTTACAAAAAATTATGGGTCCAACAATGAATTGAAAATCTACAGTATGAGGATCAGACTTGTTTAATTTGGTGATGGTTCTCAAGTGAGGAATTTTTGGCCACAGTAACTGTCAAAGACTTCCTGTTAGCGGTCCCAGCGGAGCTGCAATCTACACTGGAGGAAGGAGTACCGCCAATGAAATGTCAGGTCACTGAGGCAGTCACTCTCAAAGACAGCTAAACTGCTCATTTAGAATTTAGAAGAGCTTGGGGGGTTTTAAAGTTAGTTCTTTATAGGAGAGAAAAGGCCAACTACCACGCAGGAAGAGCCAAGAGCTTTCTTGGGGTGGGGGTGAGGAGTGTGAAGCTGTCAGGAAACAGTAACAACGCAAGACCGGGTCTTTCTTTCTTTACCTTCTAGCCCCTCCCCACCAAGAAAACTAGCAATGGCATTACTTCTCTTGTACATAAAAAAGCATTTTTAAAGCCACATGAGAGTTAATATATTTTTATTTCTGTACCTGAGTATTCATATATAAGGGTCAGACATATGATAGAAAAAGTAATGAGACCGTGTTGAGAAAAAATGAGGTAGTCAACAAGAAAATCAACCTCATTTATAATAATATTCTAGTGATCAGCAGCAGGTGCATAACTCTCTCAGCTATGGTCATTAACTGTATTCATCTCACATTTAACATCTACATTTGCAAAACATTTGAAAGTAAAATTACTTTTCAATTCAATTTTCAATTCTATTTTATATCTTCATCTTTGATTGACTATTTTTCCCTCACAATGGCATGTGCAGGGAGAAATGTGAATAAATAGTGGTAACTACCCAAGAGAAAGAACTCATCGGCTCCGATTACCTCTTCACTTTGCTCCTTCCTGTGTGTATAATCCCTTCCCATTATTTGTTAATGTTCTCTTCAGGCTTAGAATGAACTTGGGGGAAGAGGAGGACTGATGGCACACTGCTGAAGGGCTGACTTGTTCTTAAAGCTGAAATGTTTCTTCTTTTTCTTTGATGACTTTACTTATCAATTTCTCAAATATGAGAGCCCATCTTTCAGTAATGTGAATAAATAACCAATTCTTATGTAATGCAGTATTTAAAATGTTATCACTGATACCCTACCACAAAGATACAGCAATGTACTTCTGTGGTATCTTTTAGTATGAAATCTTAAATGTGTATGTGATGTTTAAGTCTCTACATCAACTGGTGCTGTGAATGGCAAGGAAACACGTGAGCAGAGAAGCAGGTTCTTTCAGATTCCTCATCAATCAGGTCTGACGTTTCCCAAGCCTCACCAGGGCGAGATGCTTTCTGGACTCTTCCTTAGGCCCCTTCCTCTGGAGCCGAGGATCCCCTGGGACCGCTCTAGCCTCAGCAGCTGACGGGTGGTTCTTGCACGCCTAAGTCACCTGGCTGTGTTCCCTTTAATAGCCGTATTCCACTTCTTCTCATGGCAGATTCAGAGAAACAGGAAAAAAGCGTGTGAATTTCTGGGGAATGAAATGAGCAGAACCAGTAGAACAATGGACACGATCCCCACGACGATATAAAGGAAAACAACTAGGACAAAATCCAACTGTCTGATCAAAATGACGAAGCACGATTGAAGGAGACTTCTACGCTGAAGCGTGGGTGCCACGGACTTTGGAAGAAAGATGAGGGACTGGAGAAGGATGCACGGCACGTGCGTTTTCAGACATGACTAACGAGTTGATTTGTTCTGCTTTAGTATTGTTACCAGGGAGGGCGTCTATTTGCTGGGAAAAGGGAGAGGAGAGGGTGAATTAGTGGGTAATGACTGATGAGGATGCCAAAGAAAGAACATCACTAAATTTTTAAAAAATACACACAAGAAACAAAAGGAAGTATAGAAGGGTTCACAAGTAAATAGAAGAATTTTACCGCTACCTTGTTAAATTTCATAAATAATGCCTAACAGACACACACACACACACACACAGACACACATACACAGGGGCGGGGAGAATCAGGGCGAGGGCAAAAGGAGAGAGAAAGAAAAAGAGGGAGAAGGAGACAGAAAGAGAGAGGGCTTTCATGTCTGCAAAGCAGTTGACACAAATATAATCATGGAATCTTCACAGCAACTATAAAAGGTAGGTGCTACTCTTATCTCCATTTTGCAGGTGAGGAAACTGAGGCTGAGAGAGATAAATAACTTGCCCGGGTCGTACCTACCATGGCTGGACTGTGATCTGCACTGGTGCGGGGAAATGTCAACATCAGTGAGATCACAGCTCCATTTGAACGTTTAAGTGCACAGGTAAAGATGGGGAAAACCAAAGAAGGCCAGGTTCTCTGCTCCCATAGGAGGGCAGCACTGAGCAGCTCTTACTTTGCTTTCATTTCCTCAATCAAAGAGAGAACCAAAACTGCCCCTCCCCCCAAGAAGCCAGTACCTAAGGTAAGTAGTAAGAACACAAGTTTGCCGCGACAAACGCGCCCATCTCCATGACAATCCTATTTCTGGGGCAGGTACCACTATGCTTTCAGCTGCTCACGTTTGCAACGGCTGAGTGATTTCCTACTCTTCGCCGTTCCCCTTCCCGTCTAACCACCTGCCAAGTCCCATCGATCCTGCCACCACATCAGTGTTGCCTGCCTCCTCTCCACCCACACCACGACCACCTCACGCGTGCCCTCGTCACCTCTCACAGGGGCTCCTGCCTGAGCCGCCTCATAGTCTTCTGCCTGTCGTCTCTTCCCACTGCAAGCCACTGCTGCTCCCTATTGCCTCTAAGATCTATATTCCTTGGTGCGACAATGAAAGGCCTTCACCAACCAGCACCCATCTCTGTCTCCAGACTAATCTCATCTACTCCCTCACACTCTTGTTCTAATTAAACTTTCCTTCTTTCTGTTTTCTGCACACAACACTCTGTTTTGTGTCCCAGGCTCAAGCACCACTGCCAGGCCTCTCCTTGCCCCCCAGTGATCAGTGCTTGCACCCTCCCACTGCCCTTCCCAGTTATTTGGCACTTCCTGGGTGGGCATGCAGTGTGCCCCCTTCAGCAGAATTCTCCTGAGTTGTTTCCTGTAGCCCCAGCACCAACCCCGACCTGCAAGGATGTAAATGGTACTTTCTAAATACTTGTGAACGACAGACCAGATGACCTGTGCACAAAAGTGAGGCCGACATCTGCCCGCTGGTGAGGATCCTCTCAGAAAGCTCACCTGAGGCTCCGAGTAGCCAAGTGACTGGTCCATGGGTACAAAGAGAGGCAGGAGATGGTGGGGGTATGGCCAGAGGGTCCAAGATCAAGAGCTGGAAGAGTCCATCAGCCCCAGCCCCAGCCCCACAATCACACACAAGAGGAATCTGAGAACCAGGGAGGCCATGCTGCAGATAACAGTGCAGTGGCAAAAGGCTAGAAAACCACAAAAGGAGAGGAAGGGGTCCTCGGGAATCCAAGGGTGATCACTGAAGCTTAGTAAGCATGAGGCAGGAAACACCCACGCCTACACACAGACATGCATGTACGTGTGTGTGCATGTGCACAAACAGATTTAATTTTAGGTTTGGTGTTTGTTTTGAAATAAAAATAGCATAGATGAAAGTACTGTGATTTTAGTAGTGGACACACTGACATTTCCTTTAATTTGCTTTAGTTTTATAAAATTTTAAAGTTTAAAATTTAATTTCACTGAAAATAGGTTGGATTTTGATTAATATAAATGTATTTCCTAATTGAATTAGACAGCATTTGGGAAGCAAGGTGCTGAGGGAAAGGTTTAATCCTAGAAGGAAAAAAAATTTCCTTATTTTGGAAAGGTAAACTAACTCATGTCCATAAGGCCACTGAACATTGCTCTTTCCCTATTCACAGGTATTTTCCAATGTTAATGATCAGAGAAGGCAGTGGAATGATGGAACCACACGAGCTGGCTTCCAAACCTGCCTCTAAGGCTCAGTCTCTGTGTGACCTTGGGCAAGTCAGTCATCTAAGCCCTCGGCTTCAGCGTCCTCATCTGGAGAATCAATGGACTGGACAGTCCAACCCTCTAGTCACTAGATGGCCTCTGATGTCCCTTCTAGCTTCAAATTTATGGAGTTATAAACATGATAAAAACTTATAAACATAGGATTCCTTTTGGCATAATTGTGACTAGCTCTTCCGCTGCATTGTATAGAATCATAAACCCTATGATTTTTGTGGTTTGATTTCTCAAAGGTCTCCAGTGTTCAATTTAACGTCTTTTAATGGACATTTCTAGCAATTATTTCTCTGACATCTTAAGAGCAAGTTGAAATTGTGATTCCAGGGAGCTTGCCTTTCTAAGGGTCAATTTTTTTAGCTCAATTAAAAAATAAAACCAACCCCCTCCAAGTTGCATAAATAGAAAGATGTGGATAAACTCTTATAATTATTATAAAAATCAAGTATTTAGTCATTTTCTATTTCTGCACAAGAAATTTTTATTTGTAGAGAAGAAAAAAAAAAGCCACACTCTGTGTCCCATTTCCTTAAAAGTAAAAATATCTGTCAGAAAATATCCAGAGGACTAAAATAATTGGACCATTTAAAAGAAAGGTTTAACACCCATTTCTTTTACTGCTGTTTCTACAGCAATAGCATAAAATCACCAGTTTGGTTTGTGACATTCCTGACACAGGCAGATTAACCATTTGCAGAGCTTCCTTTTTTATTAAAGAAACACAGAGGACCGGGAGTCGTTTTGCTTCTGGGAGTCTTTGACATAAGAGAACATCGTGGTATCTACAAATGTCATTTGCAAAGTATATGTTTAGGCTTCCTGAAGTCTAAAGGAGAGATATTTCAGGACTGGATATCTAGATATCTAAGTAGTTTTTTAATTTTCTAAAAGAAGAGAGACTCAACCAGGGGTGGAGAACCTGTGGCCTCGAGGCCCCATGTGGCTTCCTAGGGTCCTTGGGTGGTATCTTTTGACTGAGTCCAAGTTTTACTGATCAAATCCTTTTATCATGGGGATTTATTCTGTGAAGTTTAGATTCAATCAAAGGGCTGCACTTGAGGAGCTAGAGGGCCATATGTGGCCTCGAGGCCTCAGGTTCCCCCTCCCTCCCCCCTCCCTGTCCCCCCCCAGGATGGACAACAAATCTAAGCCCATTTTATTCAATATAAATGATTAAGTCCTTGCTAAAAATCACTGTAAAATGCAATTTTTGGTCACACACACACACATACACTTCAAAAATCAGATTCCTCCAAGGCAGTCTTCAATCAATAAGGCAGTATCAACAAGTAATTTGGTGAGTAAGAAAACATAACTTGGTAGGTGGGAGACTAAGGCTGAGCTGTCAGCAGTAGTAATAAATGGCATTAAATAAGGCCTTCAGACTTGCCAAGTGCTTTCTAGATATCATCCTAATTGATCTTCACAGCCACCTTGTGAGATAGCCTTTCTCCCTTTTTACAGATCAGTAGACAGGCTTAGTAAGTAACTTGGTTCAAGTTCTTAAAATTAGTTTTGTAAGCAGAATTCAAACCCAGTTCTCTCTACTGACTCCAATTCAAGTGGAGTCCAGTCAACAAACATGTGTTAAGCACCCACCACATGCCAGGAACTGTGCTAAACCTCAGGGATACGAAGAAAGGTAAGAAACACTCCCTCATCCCCAGAATCTCATAATCTAATAAGGGAGACCACATGAAAACCACATACACACAGGCCACAGATGGGATATACTGTCTCAGAGGGAAGGCGTAGGAATAAGGAAGACTGAGAAAGGATTCTTGTAGAAGGTGGTTTTTTAGCTGGGACCTGAAGGAAGCCAACTAATAAGAACTGAGGAAAGGGAACTCCAGGCATGGAGGAAGAGCCAGTAAATATGTCTGGAGTGGGAGTGATGGAGTGTGGTGTGTAAGAAAAAGGGGGCCAGGGGGAGGGAAGTTAACGGAAGTTCTTGAAGAGTTAGAATTGGGACGTATTTCTACACTCAAGTGGGGAGGGGAGTGAAAAGACTGGGGCTCAAAACTGCTCTGAGTTCACCCTCAAGTCAGCAAACATTTATTAAGCACAATGCCCAGCACAGGGTATACAGAGAAAGGGGAAAAAAAAGTCCCTGGCCTCCAGGAGTTCATTCTACCAGGTGAGCTGTCTGAGGCTCACAAAGGTTAGATGGTTTGTGTATCATCATACGGCCCCTATCAGAGACAGAATCTGTGCCAGGATCTTCCCAGCTCCAAAGCTCAAGGAAGAAATCATGGCGACCGACTCCACTATAATGGGATGGCCTCCCTGCAGCAAGGCAATCCTTTTACTCCTCTCTAACTCATTCTCTCTCACGCTCCTTACAGAGCCTATGTAAAACTTTCTCTTCCATCCCCAATCCCCACCCCAGCACTCTTCACTCCCACCCTCTCCACAACAGAGGATCTCACCTCCTACTTTCCTGAGAACACAGAGCCTTTACCCTTTAAGGTGAGCTGCTTTCTTCTCCTCTTCTTGACACCATCCCCCACTGCCTCTTTTGTTATAGCATCTCTAAGAGGAGATGGCTCTTTTTTTTCAGCGCAGCACACAGGTAGTATCCACTCAGGAGGTGGCTAAATGACCAGCACGTACCTTCCATCCCTCATCTCTTGTCTACCATCCCCCTCAAGCTGCTTCTTCTCCCTTTTACCCCCAACTCCCAAAGAAAGCAGGTGACACTTGTTGCCTGCACCTGCTTTCTTCTAACTCACTGCCCATACTCGACAGAAACTGCTCTCCCCACTTATCAGGGATCTCATTCACTAGTTACTTTTGAATTGTACTTCTAACATAGGAAGAATCTTTTTAAAAACAGGCTAAAAAACAAGACAAGGAATTCAGGCAGAAGAAACTAAAGGAAATTAAATAGGAGTTCCAAGAAATAATAAACATTAATAATAAGACAATAGGATGTTTGAGCATCCTAAGATTTCACAACTTTTTACTAGAGGTAAATGTGATTTTATATTTCATTTAGTATTCCAAATGTTAATTTGTGAATAATGGCATGATTGGGTCACCTCTGTGAACTGATCTAGCCCAAATCAACACTTTTATTAAGGAAGCTGTTTGGAATTTTCTTTTGCAAGTCATAAATATTTTTTAATCTCATGTATTCCTACACTTTAATTCCACAGATGTCATAAAACAAAAGAGCTGTGGGGGCAACAGATGATTTTTATTCCAAGTTAGCTCAGAAAACACATCTTAGAATGCATAAGATATGTAACATACATAGTTGAGATACATAGCTATATTTTAAATATTTTCTTTATGAAAGAGTTACAAATACAAAATCTGAGGAAAATCCCATGAGGTAAAAATGAAATAGATTGTCAATTCTACTCTTAATTTTCACTCACCAATGTTTCATTATAATCGTTTTGTAATTGTTACTATAGAATTGTTATTATTTGCTAATGCTCAAATTAAGCAGTAGAGATTGAGAGAAATGATTATTAATAACTAATGATTTGGGGAGATTCAGATTTCCCCCTTTTCCTTTTATCCTCATTTCAAGGCTTCAGTCTCTGAAGGTTGAGCTAACCTTCTCCTCTATCCAGACCCCACCCAGGTGAGGAAGCCATTGTGTTCTGCTCAGGTTTGGATGGGGATAATCTCTTTGAATAGATTGTCCAAGGCTGGGGGTTACCTAAGAAGTAAATGACATAATCAAAGTTCAGGTCTAGCCCTTCATTGTAATAATCAGAGTTGACTGCCAGCCTCTGGAACCCGTAAGCCTGCCATCATGATTGTCTTTGGTCTACGAGGGATGGCCAAATGACCATCCATTTATTTAAAGGCTGGCATTATTGATAAAATGATTAAATTACCCAGAAATTACATCTCTTGAATCTTTTTAAATGTCATAGGACATAAACAAAAGGGGAAACAATTTTAATAAGAGCTGGCAGCACTTTAAAGGCTGCAAATTCACTGACAAATATTACTGTATTTGAACAAAGGCAATGACATTTAGTTCCAATATTCTGCGATGGCCTCTCAATAATTTTCCAGTCCTACAACCAATAAGAAAGCAAAAAAAAAGAGACGTTTGGTAAGGAAAGAAAAGAAAAATTAGCTGTTTGTGGTGAGTGATAGCATTACCCTAGTCTTCTTGTAAACTAAAATTTGCGAATGCAGTTTTATCACCTCTTCCATTTTCTTTCAAAGTTGCTCAAGAACACTCTATGTGCATTAACATTTATTAATAATAATAACAAAATATTCTTCATACATTTTTCTATTTTAAAATGTTTCATGTGGTAACACATTAATCTTCAGTATATCTCAGGAATCAAGTTTTATTACTGTAATTTGGTTATGGGAAATGGTAAAAAAACAAAAGGGCCTTTTTTTCCCTGACAGAGAAAGAGAAGAATTCAAAAAACCCTAGAAGGCAAGCAGAGAAGAGACAGAGCCAGAAGGACACTCCACTATTAAGTCTCTCTACACACTCACGGAATGTGAAACAACTTTAGGACTCTCATAAGCCATGACCAATCCTGCTTCCAGAAGAATGACGATGAAACACAGCTGGCAGAGAGGACATAGACCAGCGACGCACAGTGAGATACAGATTTTCAGACATGATCAATGGGCGAGCTTGTTTTGCTCTATGATACTTGTTACAAAGGAGGGCTGTTATTTATGTTCTTCTTATTTTTAGGGGAAGCTGGAAGGATGAGGGGGTGGGTAATTAGTGAAAAAAAAAAAACAAAAGAGAAAAGAAGGTCAATTAAATATTAAAAAACAAAAAGAGCAGAACAGAAGCAAGTTCAAAAGGAGGCACAGACCAGCAGGACAGTGTTGACTCTACTGTGTTACATTTAACATCCTTTTTTAAAAAATATCAAGTTGTAGATCAAAAGATTTATGGTTTCCTGTATGGTGCTTTTTTTTTTTGCTCTTTGTGGAAACCTACATATTTGTTGTTTAAATTCATAATAAAATGAAAATTTGTATTAAAAAAGGTATCATAAAAATAGAACTATAATATTAGAATTAGCCTCCTAATTGGTGGGTCTATGGATTAGGGACATCCCACTATGGCTGCTGCAACACAGATGTTAATTCCCATTCTGAAATGGAAGGGCAGTCAAAATAGCCAAAGGGAAAAAGAAAAGACTTCTAAAGCTTTCTCCACCTCAGATGGAGATTTGGGCAGTCTAGCTAATCTCCAATATTTATGACATCAGACCCTCAAAATCATAGGAAGAAACTCCTGAATCTCCCATCCCACCTTAACAATTGAAAGAACTGATGAAGCAAATTTAACTGACAAGCAAAACTGATACTGCTCAATATTCATCCACAGCAAGGTTGGCCAATCAGAAGACACTCCAAGCTTGCAAGGCTGCAACCTCTAATGGCTGCAAAGAACTTTCACTGCAACAAGCCAGAAGACAAAAAGTTGGAGGGACTGCAAACACCTTGGCCTTGGATGAGGAAGACAGGGTTAAAAAATGATTCTAAGTGTCTAGAATATCAGGCTGAGTATGGTGTGATGAAATACATTAAGGAGACAGATGATGTCTTACATTTTGGTACAACTGGTTTCTTTTACAGGGATTTATCCTGGGCAGCCAGTAAGCACCAGACCTGGAGTCAGGAAGACCTGAGTTCAAATCCTGCCTCAGCCATTTGCTTAGCTGTGTAACCCTGGGCAAGTCACTTAACCATTCTTTGTCGCAATTTCCCCATCTGTAAAATAGGGATGATAACAATAGCATGAGCAAATGAGATGATAGTTGTGAAGCACTCAGCACACTGCCTGGCACATAGCAAGCACCATATAAATGTCAGCTATCATCACCATCATCACCATCAATCTCTTACTATGTATTTTTTATATTTCAATTGATTACACAAGTTTATCTCCCATATTAAAAAGTAAACTTTTTAAGGGCAGGAAATTTAATGTGCACGTATTTATCTGTAAAATAACATGAATCCCAATATTCTAGTATGTTTTGATGACCCATTCCAGGTCCTCATCTGCTACTGTAGGAAAGATGTATGTAGAGAAGAATAAAATATAAGAAAACTGGAGAGGTAAGAAGAGGATGATATGAAGAACTTTAGATGCCAAACACAGGAAAATATATGTGACTCTGGAGCTTACAGGAAGCTATGGTTATTAATTGAATGGGGAAAGGAAGCATCATGGTGAGACTTGTACATTAGGAAAATCACTTTGGCAGCTCAGTGGAGGATGGATTGGTGTAGAGGGAGAGACTTGAAGCAGAGATTTCAAGAGCCCAGGTGAGAGGCAATGAGAATCTGTACTAGCATTGGTGGCCATGTGAGTGGAGAGAACAGGGAACATGCAAGAGTTGTAGTGAAGGTGGAAAGTGTCAAAACCAGAGCCAAACAAACAGAGTAGGCTAGACAGAGGAAACTCAGGATACAAACAGAAGTTTAATTAATTTCAGACTGAGGAAAATAATGTATGCATACAGAAGCCCCCCCTTTCCCCTAAGAAGGAGGGCTTAAGGCTGCTAAGGCTGGGGCCACTTATATACATAAAAGGGCTTGGCTCACAACACAATCATTCTTAGATTTTGAGATAGTTCTCATGGTTGGCATTTCTTGAGACAATACAGGCATTCTTGGGTCCTGTGGGAACAGTCACCGTCTCAAGTCTTAGGGCTCATGGACACTCTGCCAGGTACAGAACCGGAGCTCTGTGACGAGAACAGGAGGGCAGTACCTGTCAGTGACAAGGAAAAGGGACTGTGAACATGTAATGGATAGCCCTGGGAACAAAGAGTAGCTAAATCCCTCAGTGAACACCTGGTGCTGGTCCAAGCAATACACTTTGCCAGAAGGTGACATCATCCTGAGCACAAAGGATTGTTGTTATGCTGAGCTCAGGACATAGCCTGCTTGCTGGACCTTAACTCTGGGAAACAAGGTAACTACAAAATAGTTTGACAAAGACAAGATTGAATATGTGGAGTAAGTAAGTGAGGAGCTGAGGACGACCATCAAGACTGCTAGCCTAGAAAGATGCGTGGTACCCTTAGGTAGAGTAATAGAAAAATTGGGAACAAGAGACAGTGAATACTGTTTTGGACATGCTTAATTTGAAATACCTATGGGACATCTAATTTCAGATGCCCAAAAGACAAGAAGGGATGTGGGACTAAAGTTTAGGAGAGAAATAAGTGCTAGATATATTGATCTAGAATCATTTGCACAGAGATGATAACTGAACCTACGGAAGTCGCTGGGATCACCAAGCAAGACAGTACGGAGGGAAAAGAGAAGAGGAGCCAGGACAGAGCCTTGAGGGGTACCTAAAGCTAGTGAGCATAGCCCAGCTGAAAATCCAGCAAAGGAGACGGACAAAGAACAGACAGACAGACAGGTAGGAAGAGAACCAGAAGAGAGTGATGTCATGAAAACCTAGAGAGAAGAGGAGATTCAAGAAGAGATGGTGACCAGCACTGGCAAAGGCTTCAGAGAGTCAAAAAACCCACTGCAGTGGAAGGATTCATGAAAGGAGATACAGCTTCCAGGCACACCAAGGTTAAAGTTCCTTAGAACTCCATGCTAGTTAGACCACATCTGGACTACTGTGTTTAGGTTTGCGCACCAAAGTTTAGTGAGGACACCAATGAGTTGGAAAGCATTCAGAACAGAGTAATCAGGATGGTGAGGCTGTGTCACATGAAGATCAGTTGAAGGATCTAGCTGCATTCACTTATGCCCCTTCTAGAAGTCCCCCAGGGTAGGGACTGAGGCCAGTGAAAAATTAATTCCCTAATGTGGTAGGGGTCTGGGACACATTTGAGGCTCAATCTTTTGAAGCGCTACCATTAACAGGGAAGGAGTCGGAAAATGATCAATAAAAAGGGAGACTATAAAGAAAAAAAGACTTAAATTTCCAAAGATTTTAGACAGCAGAAAACTCCTGAGCAGAAGCATACCAAGCAACAGAAAAGATATTAATAACAGAAGAGTAGAGAAACTCCAGGACATTTAAATAAATCCAAATATATATCAATAAATACTGAAAGACAAGGAGAAATGAATCAACAGCTGATGAAGTAGACAGAGACCCTGTGAGAATGAAACCATAGCAGGATGTTCTAGAATGGTTCAAGAGAGAAATGAAAGTAATGAAAGTCAAACTGATAACCTGCAAAGCAGAAATAACTCAAAAATAGGAAAACTTGAATCCCTAGTGGCAAGACTCTCCCCCCCAAATAGGGAGAAAACAACTAATTGGGAATACAAATACATAGAAGTTAAGTACAATTTGGAAGAAGAGAAGAAAAAAGTAATAATGTTAAAAAAACAAACCATGATCTCTATACAAATAAAACATAATGATCTTAAAGATGGGAAGTACAGAGACAACTTAAGCATTACAGGTTTCCCAGAAGAATATGACAAATCAAAAAACCTGATCACCATAACACAAAAAATACAACAAAACTGCCTAGAAGTTCTCAACACAGAAAACAAAATGCTAATCAAAAGATTACATTGATTGCTTTCAGAAAAAGAAATAAGAAAATAAAGATTAAAAAGGAAATAAAAATAAGTAAAAATCTTACATGCTGATTTATGAATGTTGTTTCACCCATTCAAATGTATGGTATTTGAAGACAGGATTGTTTTTGTTCTTATTAACTCCAGAGCTTGGCATAGTCCCTGGCATGTAGAAAAATCTTAATAAAAGCTTGTGGATTGAATTATTGAAGCACCTATAGGGATAAGATCACAAATCTATTTGGATACATTAGAGTATCATTTCATTTATTATATTTCATATGTGATGAGTGTTTTTCAGTGAGATGGGAACATTCTTTATGCTACACGGTGTTTTCAAAAAGCAATGAATTGGACATTATGTCCATAATAGATACAAAAATCATTATCACTTACCATTCATATCTGGTTCAACAGAAGGAAGTCAAGAAACAAGTAATTTACTGCATCATTTTTGGCAAAGCAACAAGTCATGAAATATGAAAGGAAATGAGAAAAATGTGACCAGAGAGACAGATGTAAGTTTCAAAACTGGTCGTCTCAGTGGATAATAAGAAAACCACTGTAAATGAAAGCAATCTCTTAGAAGGGAAACTTGCAAGATCATCAGATTGTATTAAATGTATGAGAAACACCTGTAGGATGCTGACAGATGATGTGCAATAAAGTTAGCAAAATATGCAATGAAATCAATGCTCTCACAGTGGTTTATAAACTCCAAGCCCTGCCTGAGTAAGAATCCACCGTAGAATTCTCAAAACAATACAGTTGTTTGGAGAATTTGTTACCCTAAAAATACTTAAAGAGAGCATGATAATCTGAAAAAAACTGTGAGTAACATCCTATGTCACATGAGGACGTCAATCTCTGCAGTGAAGAATGATGTGGGACAAAGAAGGGAGCATTTGATTTGAAAATTACACTTCTAAGGAAAATTAAAGATCTGAAATTGGTTTATGTGTGTGCCCGTATTTTGCATTTGTTCTGACTATATCCTTAAATTAAAAACCCTTCAAGGGCAGGAACTACATCTATAATTGCTTCTTTTCTCCACAGGATCTAATACAGAGTATTCAATCAATACTGAGTAAGCTAGCTTTTTAAAGGTCCAGTTTCCAAAAGAAAGCATCTATAATATTTCTTCTCTAAAACACAGATATCAAAATGTGACCAAATGTCTATGTCATGCTTTCCCAAATAATGCATCAGTACATGAAGACACAAACATCCAGCAACTTTCCCAGAATGCCAATAGTCACTTGTAAGACAAAAGAACAATCCAGTATCCTCAGTGCCATGTAAAAACTCACCATCACTGCAAAGAATAATACAGTGCTCTAATTATTTGTAAGTTCTATATTTTTATTTTAAAAAAAACCTTAAAATTGTGATGGTTTAAAATGATGATGACCTAATAAACAAAAGTAAAGGTACAAAGAAGTAAAAATAAATATGTGAGACGATCAGGGGAAAAAATTGATTAAAACTCTCACAGCCAAGAAATGCTCTCTCTTCAGACTTCCCAACTCAAATGCCATTATTCCTGAAGCCTTCCTTCGCCACCTCTGTAGTAAGCTTCTTCCCTTGATCTCACATTGCACTTTGTTTTGAAACTTTCTAATGCATCAATTACATGATGGTACATGTGCTTGTCACAGACTCTACTCTCCATGAGGGCAGAAAACACGGCTCACCTAAACCTTCAATCTCCTCCCAAACTTAATACAATAATCTGCATAAAACTGCTGCTTAGGTAGCACAGTGAATGTGGAGTACTGGGCTGAGAGACAGAACAATAGAAGTTCAAATCTAGTCTCACTTAACTAGCTGTGGGACTCTGGCTAAGTCCCTTAACCTCTGTTTGTCTCACTTTGCTCAACTATCATAATAGCACCTACCTCCCAGAGTCGTAAGAATCAAGTGAGAGAATATTTGTAAAGTGCTTAGCACAGTTCCTGGTACATATTAGCCACTCAACAAACACGTACATATGTGTGTGTGTGTATGCATGTGTATATGTGTGTGTATATACATATGTACATACATACATGCACACATATTCCTATAACTATATAACTGCCTCCTTTAGTGAATGGCTGTCCATACAGTCAATGATTTAAAATATCAATAAAATATCATATGTCCTCATATTTTATATCTATCCAGAAGAGTACAAACTTGGGTTTTTTTTAAAGTTCCAAAAGAATAGAATCAAAAAATGTTTTCTATTTCTTTCCTACCTTACAGTGAAAAACCAGTAAGAATGAATTTTTCAATACATTGTTTAGGTCCAAAATATTAAAAAGAAATTTAGTTTAAACCAGATATTAAAAGGAAAGAAACAAGGCTTTTAAATTTGAACAAAGATTTTTAATTCAAACAAGGCTCCCTTCCCAAAAATTCAAAAAAATTTTTTATAATACCATCATGCCTCATTAATCCAATACTATGAACATGAGATTTTCTAAATGAGTAAGTTTTCCCAACATCTGGAGATCATCTGTGAAAACCTTAAAGGGCTTGTAAGTGGTGGAGCTGGTATTCAAATCCATATCTCCTGACTCAAGACTGATTCTCATTCTAAATTATCTACTAAGTTCTGTAACTTAGGAAAAACTAAATAACTATATGTAGTTAAACTACCAACCTAAATTTAAGCCAAATTCTAAATCAATATACTTTGGTTGACAAGCAATTCCAAGCCTTTCCTATGGAGTAAAATTATTGGTGTTTTTCCCCAACTAAGACATACTTTCCAATTTCTTGATTCATTCCCTAGAATTGAGGTTTTGGGAATCTGATCCCCTGGCCCCATGTATACATGGATATATATGTATGTAATTTGCTGTTCATTACTTACAAGTTCCATAAGATAACCAAAAGTATATGTTACTAGTCCTCATTTGCAAAATGAAAGAACTAAACCAAAAATGAGACTTATTAACTTGTTCAACATCCCCAGAAAATGAAGGAAACCATGGCTAGAATTTAGATCTTTCAAGTCTGTCCCTAGGGTCCCATCTGTCAGACCCCAATGCTCCTTCTCTTCCCTCTAAGTACTCCTTGATGCCTATTTTAAAAAATGTAGTGACACTTAAGTTGTACTTCACTGATGAATGACTTAATGACTTTACTGTAAATGACTTAATAAAATTCAAAAGGTCTCCTCCATAATATCAAAAATCTTGTGGAGACCACTGAAGAGGCTCTCTCCCATAATTCTACAGTTTCCAGTGTGAGCCTTATATCCCTTTCTTGTTTTTCATTTTCCTAGACTGGAGTTGGCATGAATAGGCTATCCAACTCCAAACATTACGAACTGTCCCCAACAAACATCTAAGCTCTATCTGAAGACGTCTAGTAATGGGGAAAAGTATTACCCCCCTGGAGCAGCCAATTTCATTTTTCAACAGCTTCAATTGTTTTTTTTTAGCTTTTTGTTTTTTTTAATCTTATTTAGTATTATTTTTCCCCAATTACATGTTAAAACAATTGTAACATTTTTTCCCCAAATTTTGAGCTCCAAATTCTTTCCTTCCCTCCCTTCCCCCCATTGAGAAAGCAAGCAATTTGACATAGGTTATACATGTATAGTCATGTAAAATACATTTCCATGTAAGTCATTCTATGAAAGAAAACACAGACCAAAAAAACCCCAAGAAAAATAAAGAAAGTAAAGAAAAAATATCTTTGATCTACATCCAGGCTCTACCAGGTGCTTCTCTGGAGATGGACAGAACCTTTCACATTAATCCTACAGGATTGTTTTGGATCATTGTACTGCTGAGAATAGTTAAGTTATTCACAGTAGGCCATCCTACAGTATTGCTGTTGCTGTGTATGATGTTCTCCTGGTTCTGCTCATTTTACTTTGCATCAGTTCATATGAGTCTTTCCATGTTTTTTCTGAGAGCATCTTGTTCATCAATTCTTAAAGCATAATAATATTCCATCACAATCGCATACGACTTTCTAAGCCATTCCCCAAATGACAGACATCCCCTCAATTTCCAATTCTTTGCTACCACTAAAAGAGCTGCTATAAATTTTGTACACTTAGGTCCTTTTCCTTTTTGTTTTTTATTTCTTTGGGATACAGACCTAACAGTGGTGTTACCTGGTAAAAGGGTACATGGGCATAGTTCCAAATTGCTCTCCAGAATTGTTGAATCAGTATACAATTTCACCAATAGTACATTAGTGTTTTAAGTTTCTCACATCCCCTCCAACATTTGTCATTCTCCTTTTCTGTCATATTAGCCAATCTGACATATGTGGGGTGGTACTTCAGAGCTGTTTTAATTTGCATTTCTCTAATCAATAGCGATTTGGAGCATTTTTTTTTATATGATTATAGATAGCTTTGATTACTTTGTCTGAAAACTGCCTGTTCATATCCTTTGACCATTTATCAGTTAAGGAATGGCTCTTATTTTATAAATTTGACTCAGTTTTTATGTTTGAGAAATGAAGTTTTTATCAGAGAAACTCATTTAAAAAATTTTTTACAGTAATGATTACCAACTATGTATTTCCCTCCATAACATTTTCCCTCGCTTATCCTACTCTCTCTCTCTCTGTCTCTCTCTCCCCCCTTTTACACTGTCCATTCTGAAAAGTGTTTTGCTTCTGACCTGCACCTCCCCCAAACTGCCCTCCCTTCTATCAGCCCCCGACCTCCCCAACTTCTCTTCCTACTCTCCTGCATGGTAAGATAGATTTCTATACCCAACTGAGTGTGTATATTATTCCCTCTTTGAGCCAATTCTGATGAGAGAAAGGTTCATATGCTTCCCTCCCAGCAGAAGAGGAGATGGATAGATAGTATCATGGAAAACAATGAATGTGAGTTTGGACAGCCTTCGAGCAACAGTGGATGACAGAAGGGCCTGGCGGGCTTTGTTCCATAGGATCATGAAGAGTCAGATACAACTACATGACTGAACGAGAAGGTCTGCAATGTTGGTACTAACACAGCCTAAGATTCTATTGCCTTTTATTGGTTGCCATGTTGACACTGTTGATACTCTGAGTTTGGGGCCAACTAAAACTCCTCAGTTCTTTCTCACATAAGACTGTCTAGCTGTGGTTCCCCCTCCCCACCCAGAATTCAAGGGTAAGACTTTACGTCTATTCAATGTTACTAGATTCAATCTAGTCTAGCCAGCCAATCACGGATCCAACGAGCTTGTTCTTGTCTAAGCTAAATGCAACGAGCTCTTTCATCTGGCCCTCATATACCATACACTTAAGACCTTTCGTTCAGAACCTCCTGTTTGCTCTGTTCTGGACACTCTCCAGCTAATCTGTGTCCATCTCACGTTGTGGCGCCTAGACTTGAACACAGTGCTCTAGATGAGACCTAATGAGGGCAAAGAATATGGAAGCTCTGACTCTCCTGACGCTGTTCAAGATTGCACTATATTTTGGCTGTCACATCAACGTTTCTTGCATTTCACTAAAACCCACAGGTATTTTTAAAAAATAATTGCTATCTTACCATACTTTGCCCATCTTGTATTTGTGAAACTGATTCTTTGTTCCCAAGTACAAAACTTTTCATTTGCCCCTACAGAATTTCACATTATTTGCCCATCAAGATCCTTTTAGATCACAACATGCTTCCTTTTTGCTACTTCCTAGCTTTGTGACGCCTCCAAATATGACCACTAAACTTTTCTATAAGTTATTGATAAAAATGCTAAACAGCAGGGGATCAAGTGCAGAGCCCAATGGCACTTACTCCACTGGAATTCTCCTATCGTGCTGAAACTGGATGACTCACAAGCACTCCTGAGCAATGGTTATTCAACCAGGTTGGAATCCTTCCAGTGATCCTGTCATTCACAGGATTCCCATCACCTACTAATTTAGCAATCCTCACAAGACAAAAAACGAGGTTAGTCTGGCATGACTACTCTCGGGGTAGCCACGCTGGTTCTTTGTGCTCATCACTTTTCCTTAATGAGGCGGTCGAGAATTTTGACAGGAAGCAAAGTCAAGCTCCTTGGCCTATAGCTTGCAGATTGTTCCTGCCCATTTTTAAAAATCAGGCCATTTCCCCTTTCCCAATCTTGTGCAGCCTTTCTCATTTTACCGCTGACAGTGGCTCAGTCACCACTTC
The DNA here is from genome assembly GCF_003287225.1 of Phascolarctos cinereus. Taxonomy (NCBI): domain Eukaryota; kingdom Metazoa; phylum Chordata; class Mammalia; order Diprotodontia; family Phascolarctidae; genus Phascolarctos; species Phascolarctos cinereus. The sequence continues at coordinate 22,654,859 of NW_027555847.1, forward strand.
TGTCAGTCGACTCAGAACCAGAGGATGGAGTTCATCTGGACCAGAGGACTTGGATTCATCAAAGACAGTTTGGTTCTCGCTTAGTGTCTTGTTTCTCTGGAGCACTTGAGCAACAAGGCCCTCCCAGGCATTTCTGATGCAAAGAACCGAACTCCCTGGCAAAGAGACGAGAGCCAAAGCCGTGACTAAGCAGCACTGCCCGCTCTGCTCCCAGTGACCCTCAGCCCAAGGGCGCTCACCCTTCTCTCAGGGGATCTGCCCGTGGCCCCGGCCCCCCCCCACAAGCTTGGGCTCCCACTGGCTGCAGCACTGATGGCATCACGCTCAGAGGGCTGGGCCACGTTCACACACTGACTCTTCACTGCTCTGTCTCCTTCTGCACACTTGCATGAATCAGTGCAGAAGTGAGCAGAAGCAGGAGAGCAATGCGCATCAGCAACAACACTGTGACGACGAACCGTGAAAGCCTTCAGAACCCTCATCGAGGCAATGATCAACCAGGACTGGCACTGACGAAGAACCACGCCAAGCACCTGACGGACAGGAAGCAGACTCAAGGTGCAGAAGGACATACACCTGTTGCATAGTCACTAGGGGATATGATGATAAACGTTTGCTATCAGAGTTTTTCTTCTCTTTTTTCCCCCCTTACATGGCTACCAAGTAAACTGATTGAAGGACACGTGCGCTAAAAATCTTTTAGTATCTGTTATTGTCTGCGTGGTTCTTTTCCTTTTTTTGGGGGGGGGTGCTAGGCAACGGGGTTAAGTGACTTGACCAGGGTCACGCAGCCAGTAAGTATCAAGTGTCTGAGGCCGAATTTGAACTCAGGTCCTCCTCACTCCAGGGAGGGTGCTCTATCCACTGCACCACCTAGCTGCCCCTTTTTCTTCTCTTTTCTTTTTTTTTCCCTGTTATTGTCTGTTGAAAAACAAAAGCAAATCCCCTTGCTGGTGCTCAGATCTATCCGGATCTGGCCAACATTTACAGTCTCACTTCTTACTGCTTCCCTTCATGCCCTCTGCGCACCGACCAAATGCAAATATCTTCAGTGGCAAGGTAGCTGAATAAATTAGAATCTCATTTCAAATAACAGAGAAGGGAAAGGGAACGTACATCTATTAATCGCCTGCTATGTGCTAGGCATTGTGCTGAGTGCTTTTATTTTCTTGTTTAATCCTCACAACCCTGTGAGTTAGGAGCTAGGTGGCTCAGAGGATAAAGTGCCAGGCCTGGAGTCAAGGAGAGCTGAGTTCAAATGTGACTTCACACACTTATTAACTGTGTGACCCTGGGCAAGTCACTTTACCCCTTTTTGCTTCAGTTTTCACATGTGTCAAATGGGGGTAACAGTAACACCTATCTCCCAGGGCTGCTGTGAGGACCAAGTAAGTTAATAATTGTAAAGTGATTAGTACAGTGCCTGGCACATAGTAAGCACCATATAAATGTTAGCCATTGGTTATTATTTTACAATTGAGCGAACTGAGGTAGTCAGAGTTAAAGGGGTTTGGAACTTGACAGAAATGGAAAAGAGTCAATGCTGGCATATATATCCTCTGTGAGCATTTCTAAAATACCTTTGCTTTTCTTACAATTCCATTTACACAAAACTGACCCAGTCACCTTTAAAAGTTTTAAGGATTAGAGATTTATTCTGCTGTGTATAAGTTATCTCCTGGGTAACAAGTAACACTCATGACAAACTCCATAATTTAAATACCCATAAGGGAAATTATAAAATGATAAAAGACAACTTCATTCTGACAATGTAAGTGATGACTGGACAGAAGAAGAAATATTTTCTCCATAGTTCAAAACCTATAGAATCAAAGTAACACTGAATGAAATTTCTGCTGGATCATAAATTTTAATCCCTATCGAAGGACATACCTAAACTGACAAAGGATGAGTCTCTCTTCCATACTGAAAGATCTCTTATACATTTGCTTAATTTTTTTTTTTAACAATAACCATTTCATGGAAGTGCATTCCTGTATGGAATGTAAATCCTCTTTGTAACAGTCTGAAATGTTTCACTTTTCCACTGGCTCCATATGAGTCAGCAATGTGATGTGGCTGCCAAAAAAGTTCACGTAACCTCGGGCTGACTTCAGGGGTATAGCCTTCAGACACAGGAAGGTGATGGTTCCACTCTGCTCCACTCACTCAGCCTCACGAGCTGCAGAGCGTTTAACGGGGGAGGAGGAATGGGACGGTGAAGGGCCTTCAGCCCATGTCACATTTGGAATGGTTGAAGGAAGCAGGCATGTTTAGCCTGGAGAAGAGAAGGCTAACAGAGCTTATGTTAATTGCCTTCGAGTATCTAAAGGGCTGTCATGTGGAGCAGGGAACAGGCTTATTTTCTCTGATCTGAGGATAGAATAAAGTTAAAAAGGGGTAAATTTAGGTCAGATATTTTTTAAGAAACCTTTCTAATATCTAGCATTGTCTTAATACGTGTTGCCATGAGAGGAATGGGCTCCCTCTCCCTGAAGAAGAGGGTGAATGGCCACTTCTCAGGTCTGTTATATAACAGATTCATTTCAGAAGCCAGAAGGCCACTGAGGTTCCTTCCAGCTCTCAGATTCCATGATCCTGTAATTCTATAATCTGCAAAAAAGGCAATGACAAAAATTACAGAGGAGGAGGAGAAGGCATGGATGGATTAGAGTATTGACTTGTGCAGTCATAATGAAATAGAAGCTTTTTATCCTTATAAACATTTGATTTACTAATAGTTATGCTAGTATAATCCCTCTCAAAATGAGGGCTTAGCCAAAAGATTTTTTTAATAGCTATCAAAGTGGGTTATACTTAAAAAAACAAAATCCATAATTTTCTGAAAACTTTGATAATGATGTCAATCCTTGCCCAAATTTTTATTTCAGGATTTCAGCTGAAATCCTAGAATAATCCATATTCACTCTATCTACAATGGTAAACACTTGTTTTCTTTGGAAAAGGGGAAAAGTTGCATAATTTGTGTAGCCTTATAGGTATGTTTTTCTATTGGAAAAAGGCTTCAGAAAATAAAACTATTTCCCAGGAAAAATTTTAGAATAAAGTTATCCATTTGTAAAGCTTACATATATTCACGACAAAGGTTTTCTGATGTCAAGACAAATGGCTGGCACTCAATCTGTTACACATTCCAACAAGGATGAGTGTATCTCCTACTTCTCACAACCCCAAGTGCCAGAAGTACTAATATCTACTTCTGTAAGTCCTCCATGTCCTAGAGTGCTTGCCAGAAATACAAGCACAAGCCAACTGATGTTTTACTTCATGCACAAATATTTCCCAAATATTAAGCTATTTTTTGCTACTTCCAAGAGGTAACAAAATTCAAAGAACCAAGCATTTCACAACTGGCTACTATATTTACAACAGATGGCTGCATTAACAATTACAATCTTGCTGCTGCTGTTTTAATGTAAATGCAAATATAGCATAAATTTCATGCTCAGGTACCTTATTCATTTAATTTCGGGGAAAATTATTTAGCTCATTCAAACCACTTCAAATATTTTCCAACAAGACCGACACACTGACTTATCATGGGATAATGCTTAATTCACTCTCTTTCCATTTCACGCCAGCAAACGAAAGACCAGCTTTCATTTCTACTGAAACTGTTTTACAACAGATAGGATGACTAATTTAAAGAGTTGTTTACACATTCGATATGTATGACAGGGCTCTTGCATGGCTGGCCTGAAGCAGCGAGTTAGGAGGTTTAGCTCAGCTGCTGCCCAAAGTGACGGATGGTCTTGAAAAACTTCTTGTTTGTTGATCAGATCAATTACATAACAGAATGCAAGTCCCAGCATTAAGCTAGATTCCTAACGTTTTCATACATACGCAACAATATGTTGTGAAAATATGTACCACAAAACATAATGTGATACTTTTACTAAGTCACCATTAAAGATGAAATGAAAAGACAGAGGGACTGGTAACATACTTCAACTTTTTCCCTGGATACTAACTATATTATTGAACTAATTTTATGATTTCTAAAATACGTTGTCATCTACTATACGTGATATTTTGATACAGAGTCTGAGAAACACGGATTTTCAGAGTTGGAAGGTTCCTCGGCAGCCATTAAATTCAACCCATGCCCTGGAAGGACAGATTTTGGCCAAGCTGGAGGGCAACCAGGGTGGCTGCAAGTTCTGAAGAGCATGTGATACAACGATCACTCAAATGAAGCGAGGCTTGGCATAGAGAATGGGGGGCGGGGCAGGACACGCACGAGAGCTCTGGTGGCGTATTTTAAGGGCTGTCACATTGAAGATGGAATTGACTTGCTTCTAACGTTCACTGACAGCTCACTAATGCCCTCAAGTCTTTTCCACACAAAGAACAGGTTAAAGAATTCTTCCTCATCCTGCACTTACTTATTATTAAGCTGACTAGTCCAAGTTTAGGACTTTTATATTTATCTCTAGAATTCCTTTTCATCTTGTCAGGTTTGCCTCAAAAGTCCTTTTGGACTCTCACTCTGTCATCCAGCTCCTGGCCTTTCCACACTCGCATCATCTGGAGAAAAAGACTCCTCACTCCAAAGCACTGATGAACAGCCATCCAGGCTCTTGGATCATGAAAACCTCTGGAGTGGACGGGAGAGGACCTGCTGCACTGGGAGGAAGCCCAGCCAGTTGACTGTTCTATGGCTCCACCTACATGTTAAGAAATTCTCCATTGGCCAAATCTCCACTGATCTCTTAGCATCTTGTGCCCACTGCTCCATTTCTGCTTCTGGAGCCACCACAACAAATCTAATCCCTTTTCTACAGGAAAAGTGTAACATGCCAGCCAGAAAAGATAATTAAGAGAGGAGCAGTATCCAGAGCAAGGGAGGTGGCAGTTCAGGTACTCTGCCTTGGACAAACTGCACGTGGGCCATCATGTCCAGTTCTGGTCACTACCATTTATGAAGGACATTGGCAAGCCAGACAGCACCAAAAGAAAGGGTACCATGATGGTGAAAGGTCTGGAAGCTATGAGATGTGAAGAATAGCTGAAGAACTCCTTGTTTAGCCTGGAGAAGAGAAGACTTGGGGAAGGAGCAGTCCTCCACTCTTTGAAGCAGTGTCATGTGAAAAGTAAGCTCTCTGAAGGCAAGTACTCTTCCTTCCACTATAGTTTCTGCAATCCCAGCACATAACACAGCATCAGAAACATAGCTGGCAGGCCCAGAGTCTGGAAAACTTGGGTCAAATCTGACCTCAGACATTTACTAGCTGTGTGAGCCTGGGGAAGTCACTTAACTCTGCCTTAGTTTCCTCATCTGTAAAATGAGCTGGAGAAGGAAATGGCAAACCACTTCAGTATCTTTGCCAAGAAGACCCAAAATGGGGCCATGTGTCAGAAACAACTGAATAACAACAACGCTGGCTGACTAAGAGAAAAAAGCAGGCACTGCAAAGGAGAAATTCAGGGTTGATATAAAGAGATACTTCCTAATAATTAGTGCTATCTGGAAGTGAAATGAGGTACTACTTCTGGAGGGGGGCCCACTAAAAGGCAAAGAGACTGACTACTTGGCCAGAGCACATCAGATTTTTTTTTGGAGAGGGAATTGGGTCTAAATGATTTGCCCAGGCTCACACAGCTAGTGCCAAGTGTCTGGTCTGAAACTGGATTTGAACTCAGGTCCTCCTGAACCCAAGGCCGGTGCTCCAGGCACTGCACCACCTCGCTGCCCCGATCAGATTTTTTTGATGCACGGCTTGGTGTTGCTGAATTGCTTTGTCCTCTTTTAAAAATCTTGTTAAAAGGATAGCTTTCTGGAAATGTGAGGATGCTACACTGGGAAACTCAAGTGACATTAAAACAAATAATATTAATGAAATTTTTTTTTAAAAAAGAGAATTATTCCAAATAATGTCTTTGTCTCCCCATATTGGTTGCTTTCGTTAACATTTCATTAGTTAAGTGCTCATTATTAGATAAATATCATTAACATAGATATTAATTTGCAGGGATTTTTTCAGCTTTTTCCCTCCTCAACCTAGGCAGGCTTTTAACTTCAGTTATTTCTTGACTGATGAAATTACTTTTTAAGCACGGCTCTTCAGGAAACCAAGATGTCTGCCCCCAAACTGAAACTGATGTCTGAGATATCTTGCTATGTGAATTGCACGATATCTACAATTTATAAAACACGTAAAAACAAAAAGGTAACCAAAAGAGATGAGCAAAGTGAAGCTGATCTCTAGTTGCCTTTGGAATGCATTCTGGTCCCCAAACCTGAATATGGGTATAACTAGCATTCATCCTACTATTTCAAAGTCATGAAGAAGATGGAAGCTCTAGAGAAGCCTAGAAAGCTGTACAATGTTGAAGGTTTTTACTACACGTAACTGCTAGATATTGATATCGTCTTCCTATTAGTATTATTCTTATTAACAATTTCTGTCCATCAAAAAAACCATGAGGACACTGAACAGAAAATTTTAAATATCAGTGCTACTCTCAAATTATGAAAAAATAAGAGTAAACTTCTAAAAATCTTTCAAATGACTATGCTTCGTGGTATTAAAATAATTACAGAATATTTTGTGTAATGTGGAATGTATTCTAATTCCCTAATTACAAATTGGTAGCATTGAACCTTAGGGAAAATTTAATGATAATACTATGGATGTTAAAAGGCCGAGCAGCTGGTCTTGTTCACAGAGAACTGCAATGTGCTGAACACAGAACTTAACTAAATCTTACATAATTGGCATCATTGGAGTTTATTATAATAGCTTTTTAAGTATGAAGTAGATATAAATGTGAGATCACTAATGTGTACCAATAAAAGGGTGCAGATTACTTGTTTTTAATTGCTTTATTTGATGAAGAGTTCATTTTGAAGCCTGTAATCAAAAGTTTTCCTCTATGAATAAAAAGTATTTAACATTAGTCCAGCCTTGCAAATAATTACTTATGTATTTCTCCTTCCATATTATTCTCTCCCCTCCCGCTCTTCCTCCCTCCCTCTCTCCTTTCCTCTCCCTAACTGGAAAATTCTTCAACTGCATGTTACCATAGAAAGAACACTGGAATTGCATAAAGAAGATCTCAATTTTATTCCCAACTCTGCCACAAACTACCACAAAAAAAAAACTGGGGCAAATCACATGACGGATTTAGAAATCACTTTCCTAATCTTATAGGCGAGCAGGGTGGATGAGAAAATAGACAAGATACCTTCCACACAAACCATCCTACAGTCCTAAAATAAAGTGACCTCTACTCTAAGGTCTCTCTCAGCTCCACGATTCATAACTACTCTCCTGCTTTAGGAAACAATCCAAGAAGGGAATTCAAGGCTTGAAAAAGAATCCTTACAACATTCCCCAAAGTGATCATCCATCCCATAAACACCCCAGTAAAACTAAAACTATACCCTGGAATGCTCTTCCTTCTCTCGCTTCTTACAATCCTTCCTTCTTCCTTCAAGACTAATAAAATTCCTTTGCAGCTGAGTCTGGTAAGTACCTGTTTATTTAAATGCCTTCTTGTCCGTCCACCCAAATGGAAGCTCCTTGATGGCAGAGTTGGAATTGGCAGGGGTTGGTAACTGGTAAGGTCTGCAGGAAGAGTTAAATCGAAGAACAGAGTAAACCTGGGGGAGTGTAAATATGGTGATGGGAGCCTAGACAGAAATGAGGAGACTAAGGAGAGCAGAAAGGTTAGGTTGCAAACTGAGTTCTCTAGCTGTGTTGAATCTGAGATGTCTATGGGCTGCTCAGGTGGACAAGCGGGGCAGGAGAGAGAGAAGGGTTAGAGAGGCAGGTCCGGGAATCATTTACATAGAGATGACCATCTGAACCATCTGATCAGATGAAAAATCGCTGAGAGAGTCTAAAAAGGAACGAGGAGACGGTCCAAGGCAGAGAGAGCTGTGGTGTAAAATGGTGCATGTGGGCCAGAATACAGATTATGATACTACAAAGAAGACCAAGAAGGTAAGAAAATCCTAGCAGAGACGAGCCATGAAAAACCAGGGAGGATAAAATATCTGTGAGGAGGGTGCGGCCAACTATAAAACACCCCAGAGACCCAGAATGATGAGGCCTGAGGGAAGGCCATGGACCTAGGAGCAATAAGATGTTCATGAAAGCAGGTTCTGTCCCAAGGTGAAGATAAACACCAAACTACAAGGAAAAAGGGGCGAGAAAGTGGAGGCAACAGGTGGAGAAAGCTCTTTTCCACAAATCTGACTTCGAAAGGAAGAGGGAAATAGGACAATAATTTAGGAGACAGTAGAGGCAAATGAAGGACTGGGTTTTTGTTTTGTTTTACTGTTTTTCTCCTAGACAGAGCAGACTTGTACAGGCTTGTAAGAAGCAGGAAAGGACCAAGTAGATACAGAAAAGTAGAAAATTAGGAAGAAAGAGGGGATCCTCAAAGGGTTAAGCAGCCGAAGAAGCCAGAAGGGATGGGATCAAGAGCACAAAGAAGTGGCATGGCAAGGAGGACTTCCTCTTTCTTTCAAAACGGAGCAGAATCAAGGAGGCTGAGGTCATTGAAAATGGGACAATGGGAAGAAAACAGCCTCAGTTTTGTTTAATCAGGTACGTGGCAACATCATCTAACTCTTCCCAGAATGTTTATCTAGAGTAAGCCCTCCCAGGGAAGGTCCAATCGGGCTCTGGGCACACTAGAGAAATGCTGGAGCAAAGGCAGAAGCAGCCTGCAGCAAGGGGAGCCCAGAAAGGACGGGATAATCAATGTCCTGTGGGCTCAGTCAGCACAGCTGTGATTTCCTCCAGTGGCATATTAACGGAAATGGAGCAGACGGAAGATGAGAAGAATCAAGGACATGGGTCTGGAAAGGGATAAGGGCAAGAGGACAAGGTGGCAAAGGAGTCCAGAGTCAAGGAAATGGGCTAACTAAAGGGTCTGGATTTGGAAAGGAGGAAAGGCACGCTGAAGACGGGGTGTGTGAAAAGCAAGGATGGGATAAGTGGTGCCTGGAGGCTGCACAGGGAACAGAAACGAGGTTATAGAGCGAAGCTCATGGAGGGCTGGGTTCAAAGGGAAGAGTCGTGTCAGCACTTGAGTGATAACAAGATCGATCCTGACCACTCCTGTGTGTGTGGCTGAGATGACCTGAAGGTACAGATCATGGCATCAGAGGGAAACTAGAAAGCATGGGTCTTTGAGGGGACAACAATTTTAACAACAGATTCCTCCTTCATTTTTGGTCAGAATCAGGCCAAATTAGTTACTCTCTTGCCACTTCCTCTATCTTATGACAGATGAGATATGCAGGTATGCCCCAGCTCATCAAATGGGGGTGGGCTCTAGGTGAACAAGTGGTAGAGGAGGCATTTAAGATACAAAGCATTATAAATGGAAGATGTACATGTAAACATCCCAGATTCAGAGTATAAAAGATTAAATTTTGGCTCGTCCACTCACCAGAGACTAACAGATAATTGTGGGGCCAATACCACCCCCCTGGGTCACGCAGACTCAGTAACAGATCCAGCGAGTGGAGGCCTGACACTCAAGGCAGAGAGAGGCCCCAGAAATCTATGCTTGATGGCTGGCCAACCAGAAGAACATGCTATTGCACCGGGACAGGTTTGGTAAGCACATGGCAAAATGACCTGGGTGCAGGGGGAGACAGCAGACAGGACTTTCTCACTGGTGAGAAGCAGATGTAACTGAAGCCTGCCTTTAGGGGAAGTCAGAAGAGATTCTCCCAGCCTGGGTGCAAGGAGGTTAAAAGGACAGTAACATTAGAAGGAGGGAAATGGGAAGATGAGTTCTTTCCTCACTAATTCCCTCATGTCTAGTTTAATACTCAGAATGAAAGATTATCAACCAACGTGGTTACTATTTCTTACCAAAAAGAGACACACAACAGGATCAAAAATTTTTCTACAGCTGGGAAGGTACAATCTACCTCAGAGACAGTGAGGTAGTGCCATGAATAGAGCCCTGGGTCTGGAGTCTGGAAGATCTGTGTTCAAATATGGCATCAGACACTTACTAGCTATATGACCCTGAGCAAACCATTTAACCTCTGTCTGCCTCAGTTTCCTCAATTGTAAAATGAAGATAATAAAAGCATCTACCTCCCAGGGCTCTTGTCCCGATCAAAGGGCATAATTTTTATAGAATGCTTAGCACAGTGCCTTACATATAGTAGTTGCTTACTAAATGCTTGTTTCCTTCTTTTCCATGGTCTCAGAGTAATAATGTGAAAACGCCGAGCCCTTCTGCCTCTCTTCAAGAAATGAATTTAAAATTAAGTCTAAAAAGTCTTATGAAAATGAATAGGAAAGTATTTCCATAGAACCTATGAGGCTAAGATACATGCCACCTGAAGTAGTACATTCTTTGTAGAAGTATTATCTAAATTCCTATATAAAGCCTATTTTAAGGTATGTAAATTTGAAATATTATGAAAGTCAATATGCAAAGATTTTAAAATACCCTTTTTACTAATGCATGTAATGAAATATACTGATTATGCACATTCATTTAATTGGATAAATTAAAATAATGAGATTTAAATACTGAATATTTTAAAAATAAAAGCAGAAGTTTAAAGTTTGCATTCGAATTTAATGTTCTTGAAATTTCTAATGCCATTATTAAATATGAGGTAGCGTGGTACAGGGGAGAGGGAATTGGCCTCAGGGCCAGGGTGATCTGGGTTCAAAGAACCAGTTACATACGTAGCAATCCATTCATTCAGGAAGTGCTATCATAAATAAAAGGTGGAGACATGGCCAAGACGGCCACTTGAACAGGAGGCAGGTCACCTAATTGCCACTGATAAGTTCAACAAAACCCTAAGTTCACACCAGACCAATAATAATCAAGATATCCAATGAGAACTTAAGAGCACTTTCTTCCACCTCAAACCTGCACCAAAAGGCAGTCTGGCCTACCCCCACACCCCCGCCATCCCCGCCCAGCAAATCCAGTGCTAGTACAAGGTAGCCTTCCAGAGTGACCAGAGACAACCAAGTACACAGAGCAGAGGATACCTTTGAGAAAGGCTTGGGAGGTGGGCATGGAGGCAGGGGGTCAGAAAGTCCAGGGAGTGGCAGCAGGCAGCAACTAGCACGGTGGTGCCACAGTGCTCAGACCAGGCCAGGCCAAGCCCAGGTCCCTAATATTCTGGCCTGAGACACTAGATGGGGCCCTGAAGAAGCAGTATTCTGAACCTCGAAGATCCGGAGGGACCAAACCGCAGAAGGAAGAGGTTGGACTAAGAACCCAAGAAATTCGAAGAAAGACCACGCTGACCCAAGAGCCCCAACCAAAATGTAAGGGGGAGGAGGGCCTGGCCCTGACACAAAGCCCAATGCAGGAAAGCTATGGAGATAAGTAAGTCAAAGTAAGTATCATCCACCATCAAAACTTACTGCAAATCTAACTCCATAACAACTACAGGTAGAGATAAAGACTACACGAATACCTAGAAGAAATGAGGCAACAAATAAAAAACCAAAACCTACAGAGGTGGAAGGAGAATAAGGAGCACATAAAATATATTTCTGTACACAGAACCACATGTGTATACATATAAACATACATACATATATGTAAGGTATTTTATATCAGAAAACAACGGACCTAGAAAACAGGTCAAGGAAGGATAATTTAAAATCACTGGACTCCATGAATATCACAGTTTAAAAAAAAAAAGACCTGGGCACACTTATCACAAAATCATAAATGAACACTGCCTAGATCTATTAGAGCCAGAGTGTAAAGGTAGAATCTAACGACTGCCTTCTGAAAGGAGTAATAACAATAGCAAACATTTAATAGTTCTTTAAGGTTTTCAAAGAGCTTTTACAAATATTATGTCATTTTATCCTTACAACAACCCTGAGAGGTAGGTGGTATTATTACCCCCATTTTATAGATGAGGAGACTGAGGCAGATAAAGATTAAGTGACTTTCCTGGGTCATAACAGAGAGTAGTGTCTGAGGCCAGATCTGGATGCGTGTCTTCCTGACTCCAAGCCCAGAGCTCAGGAATCTCACCTAAAACCCAAAGCAAGCATCCAGAAAGAAGGAATTCAAGTACCAAGGAACTAGAGCCAGGATGTCACAAGACTTGGAGCTTAAATTAAAATGAAGGTCTCAGGATCCAGTAGCCCTTAAGACAAACAAGAGAGGCTAGCAACCAAGAGTAACTGAAAAGCTGAAGATAATCCAACAGGGAAAAAAAAATAGTTTTAGTGAAACAAAGGATGTTTGAAGAAGCGTGTCTAAAGAAAGGGCTGAGGTAAAGAGGAGCCCTGAAATGCAAATCCAAGCATGGAAAGAAACCTCAAAAGGTGTTGGCAGGAGCTAGATCATCGCAATGAGCCAACATTCCAGTGAGGGGAGAACAACAAATGTTCTTCAAAACCTTAATGTCTTCAAAGATTATTGAGGGAGTCACACAAGAAAGACAAAGGTGCTGGGGACAGGCTGATTTGGGTCTGAGAGTTCTGGGGGAAGACAAAAGGAGGTGTATTTGCTTCTTCTCATAACAAGCTGTGAGGATATCTCACCATGGAGGAAGAGGGGAGCAGGCATCAGATAAGCCTTGCTCTTCTCTGAGATGGACAATGAGGGGTCAGACACACAGACAGCTGGGTGTAGAAATACATCAAACCCAACAGGGAAATAAGCAGGCCTGGGGGGAAGATTTTAAGGAGGATAACAACAGGGAGAACAGACACTAGCCGAACAAACTTCTTGATCCTTAAACTGTAACTTAAAGGGAAGAAAAAAAGAAACAGAATCTGAGGTGCCTTAGGTTGCCTTTTGGACAACAGAGGAAGGGCAAAAAAACGTAATGAAGGTAATAGCATATTATTGTGTTATAAGAAGTGACAAAAGCCAATTCCAGAGGCTGCAGTAGTATGAACTAATGCAGAGTGGAGTAAGAACAATTTATATAAAGACATCTCTGAAAGACTGAAGAACTGTGATTTGAAAACTGAGCAACCATGTCTCCAAAAGATCATGATGTTATTCCCCCCCCCCCCCCCCCCGACAGAGAGGTAATTGGCACAAGATGCAGAGATACTCATTTCTGGACACGGTCGTTGTACGGATGTGTTTTGCTTGACTGTTTATTTGTTACAAGAGGTTTTTCTTATTTGTTTTTCTTGGGGGAGGGGGTAGCAACAGTGATGCCCCAGCTCAAAAAAAAGAGGTCCATTGGGACATTTCCTAAAAGGTATAGAAAATAACAGAAAGAAGCTAAGAAAGAAGTACTTATAAACAGGCCAGTTTTGAAAGTAATATGTAAAGTTTGTTTCTTATATATTTTTAAAAGCAAGTAGAGCAAGACGAAGATTCGCAGTTTTAGACAGAATTCTCCTTTCATGTTCTGCTGTATATGGAAATACTCTTTTTCTTGGTGTTTCAAGTTCAGGATTTTTTTTTAATTAAGAAATCAAGGTAACTCTTTGAGAAAGTAATTCCCAAATCCAGGGAGTAAGAATCTAATAATAGAAGTCTACCAATGTATAAATACATTTTTATGAAATAAAATGTCTCTCATATCCTGACAACAGGAAATTTAAGAAGCAAAAGATCTTTCCAAACTTGTTAGATAATTGTATTATTTAAAATTGCCTTGAGCTATCCTTTAAAAACATGATATAACATCACATGCATTTGAAGAAAAACCTTTCATTAAAAAAAAAACAAAAAAATAAGACTGAAGCGGGAAAGCCAGAGATTGAACGAATCAACATTATTATATTTTCCACCCTGTAAAAACCAAAGTAATAAGAGTTCCCATTAACAATTCAAAAAACTTTCAAAGAGTTTGGTATCTATTAAAGACATCCTCTTGTAGTACTGATTTTGGTTACAGAACTTGTCACTGCGACTCCAGGACTGGGGCAGAAGGTGTTAACCCAAAACCTCAAGCTATTCAGTGCCTAATAACTTGGGATCAGGATTTAAGAGGTAGAAAGCACTTGGGAGATCAGCTAGACCAGCTACATCAACCTCAAGGCTCCCTGGTGTAGATCTGAGCCAGATTAAGATATAACAGGAAAATACTCTAAAAAATTAAATAAAAATATAACATACATAACGTTAATTTGTGGTTTTCTAAGTCAACAAGCTATCTGATTCATTTGTATTTGGGTTTAACACCTCCTATCTAGAGCAAGGTGAAGTACTTGCCCTAGGTCAAGTAAAAGGCGCCCTGATGATTCTCAAGTCAGGACTCTTTCCATCCCACCAGGTGCACATTAAGCCTCACTCTTAGGAAACCTATTGTGTTAAATTTACCAGAAAAAGCTTTATGCTAAGCCTCAAATTCTGATCAGAATGCTGATCAGAATGATAACATTCCATGCCTAAATTCAACTTTATATGTAATCATTTAAAAAAATAGATAAAATAGACCAGTTTTCAATTCAATAATGTAGCATTCACATGTAGTAGTTGTAGGTCTATAATGAGGAGAGAGTTTCAGTATTAGTAATGATAGTTTTAACCATTTGGGGGACTTTTCAAAATACATTTTTATGGAGATCTTTTGTTTTGAAATCACCTAAGTCTCATTCTGCATCCTTCCCTTTCTCCTCTCCCACAGAGCCATCTCACATACCAACGAAAATTTTTTAAAGAAGAATAAGGAAGAGAAAAAATAAATCAACAAAAATGATTGATACATTAATCAGGAAAAAAAATCTGATAAATGATTCAATGTTCCATACCCATGAGAGTTGCCACCCCACCTCCAATTCTGCAAAGCAATAAAGGGAAATGTCCTCTCCCATAACCCGACTCCTTTGCTTCGTTCTGCATCAGTTCATGTTAAGTCTTTCCATGCTTCTCTGTATTCATCCTGTCATTTCCTTCAGTAACATTCCACTATATTCATGTACATTTGTTAAGTCCTTCATCCAAACGATGGATATCTACTTTGTTTCCAAAGTAGCACTTCGGTATTCTGGTGAATTTTATTGAACAACCAATAGCTAAAGACTTTGTACAGCAAGATGTTATCTGCATCCATGAGAAATCATTGTGGAGAGAGGGACCATCTTCTTCATCACCACCAGCAACAATGCCACCACCAGGCTGATGGGCACAGGAGCACTGGAAGTGGCCATATCCTCCAGAGCACTAGTCCTGCTTCCAGCCCAGCCCTCACAGCCATCATCTTGGGGAGCTACCCCTGTGGAAAGGGGGCCAGTTACCCCCACCTTCTGCCAACCAGCTGCCACCCGGACCTGAATCCTAGCTGAAGCAGCAGGGGCACCAAGGAAGAGACAGGAAGCAGCATGGGTCAAGCAAGGCAAACTACCACCTCCATCATCTTGATCTCCATCTCCCTTCAGACCCCAATGGAGACAGCCCAGAACCCTGAACTAAGGAGCCTTGGGAGAAGCCAGGCCTCCAACCCAGTGTCCTCGGCCACCATCCTGAGAAGCCCCTTCTGGAGTGATGCATCTGAGTCACTGCTCCTTCAGGGGCTAGAGCCACAGCCACTGGAGACCCAGAAAGGAAAGTTCTTGTCACCAAAGACCTTGGCCCTATCCGAAGTTCAACATCAGAAACTGATGATTTTATCAGTAGAAATGACATTAAAGAAAAAGCATCTACTGTGCCACTGCCCCCTAAGAACCACAGGACCTTTCCATGTGACCTTTCCACGTGACCTGTACCTCAATACTTCCTTAGGTGTTGTCTTCCCCATTAGAAGAGCAAGGACAGTTTGTGCTTCTCTCTTTATAGCCTTACTGGTTGGAACAGTGCTTTGAATACAGCAAGTGCTCACCAGATGCTTCATTCATTTTCTCTCCTGACTACTGATGGCCACTCCTGCAGCTGTCGATTTTACAATATCTGGAATAGGGTTTATAAGGTCCCTTTGATGGAAAAGGGAGTTTGGGGGAAGACCAGTCTCTATGGGGAAGGGTCAGGGCTTGTGTGATGCTGAATCCAAAGATTTGAACCCCACATTTTCTTCCCATGAATGTTTTCTTCCTTTTCTAAAGTTCCCTTCCTCCTTGTAGCATGGCTGTTGTAGACATCTGCATTTTTAGAATGTAGTTATCTCATTTATTTATGTTTTGTATTCAAGAACTGCTGACAGTCTAGATGTGTAATAAATATGAAAATCTGAAAAATACAGATGCCTAAGGAATAATAGGCAGATTTAGCTTAAACACTCTGAGGAAGATTACTGAAATTTGTATGAAAAATGAGATTTGCACCAAAGTGAAAAGACACACTTCTAAGCAGTGTATTTCTACTGGGATCCATTCCTCAACGTACTTCAGGGAAATGCTGGTGATTCACTTGAAACAGTCTGAACATGATTCGTCTTCAGTCCAGCCTGCCAAGAACTCAGATTAAACTATTGTAGCAGCTTTTCCCAAAAGGGTGAGAGCAGGTATGTGTCCACAGGTCTTGAGGCATACAAACAACACAGGGAATTCATTCAATGTTGTTGACTCTTCTATGAGCAGGCCTTAACATGAGATCAGTGTTTTTTAAAAAACCAAACTCAGTCTTCTCATCTCTAAATACACATGCAAGAAAAGGAGATCTATGCTTAAAGTGTGTGGCTTTTGTTCAGTAGCAAGGCAAAGTAACAGAGTTCCCAAAGTGTTCCATTACTTACATATACTTCTTTCCAAAATAAAATATTTTGCTATTATTTTCTAGTCTTAACATCCATCCATACTACAAAATCCTCTATACCTACTAGCAGAAATACAACTGTTTTGTTCTAAAAAATAATAATAATAATAATAATAATAATGACAGAACAAGATTTCAGGCAGGAAGACCCTAGGCCAAGCTTCGGAAGAGGAGGAATATTTTATGCCAGACTGTGTTCCAGGATTCTCAACCATTTTGCCTATTTTTTTTTCTTGGCCCAAGGAGAACAAAATAAGACAACTGATTACACCTTATCGCTACTATTAAAAAGAACAACTCAAGGTCTGTTTGGTTGATAATGGATTTATTTGACTAGATCATTTCCAAGGTCCCTCTAATTCTAAAATGCTTCAATTGTATGACCTTGAATTTTCTTCAGTAACATCTTTGATGATTAAAAATAAAGTTATCACCATCTGCTTGTCAGATGAGAGCAGTATGGAATGGCAAACAGCCAGCTGGCCTCAAAGTCAGGAATTCCTGGGTTCAAGTCCCACCCTGACACATTCTGGCTAGGTCTATCAGGATGAGTCACTGAAATTCCCTGTGCCCAGGTAATTCCATAAGATCAAAAGGGGCAGAGAACGTGCCAATGTAGAAGGAGTCCCTCATTAGTCCTATCACAGATCCGGTTAAAAGACAAATCAACAGAAAACCTTGGGCAGATAAAGTACTGTGATGACAGTTAAGGACTTTTGAAAAGAAATATGCGTTGCCACTTCCCTTCAGGCATCTGTGATTCCACCCCTGGGGGTCTTATGTTGACCAACACAGATCGAAAGTCCTACACGACCTAATAGATAGCTTGGGGGATGTCTGACAAGACTCTCCTTCACTCCGATAGGCCAAGAGGCTAACAAGCTCTGTGAACTTTACAAGGCGTTGGGCCAGTACGAGAATGTGAGCTATTACTATGGTTTCAATGCTTTAAGATTTATCTATTTGAAAATTTCTTAATGACAGAATAGCAGGCTTGGTTTTTTTCAAATATTATTAAATGAAATCTTGATTAAATAGTCCTGCCTATGAAGAAACCTCAATTAGATCTCACTGGTTTTTTTCTGTTTTCTAAAGGAGAAAAAGGCCAAATGATTAAGAAAGCAAGCTGAAATCTGAGACTTATTTTAAAACACTAATTCCCGTCAGGCCTTGGACTCAGTACATAAGGGCAGGACGTCACGGAAAGAATGCTCGACTTGGAGCCGGGTAAAGACCTGGGTTCAAATACTGCCTACAACACCTATTATGTGATCACATGCAGGCCATTTAAATCTCCTAAGTCTGTAAAACGGGGATGATGCCTGCGAAAACCGCTTCATAAAGTTGTGAGGCTGAGAAGACATGGTGTGTAGCAGGCGCTTCACTACCCTTGAGGGGCGATGCAAACGCCAATGAGATTGAGCACTTCATCACAATACATGTGCAGAGCGATGACCCAAAGAGGAACTGCAAGATCTCTAATCAAAGATCATTGTCTGTAGAGCCCACTTTCACTAAACCACTTTATAAAATCTTCAACAAGGATGAAACAAATAGGTTTACGTTAAATAGAACTAGCATTATGGTCTTAGAGACCTGAAACGTTCCAAGCTGATCAGAACTAGGGACTAGGTTGTTGAATGTATTCTTTAACATTCAGCTTAACAAAGCAGGAAATTATTGACCAAAATCAAAACCAATTATGTAGTAATAATATGTTATTCAAAAACTTTCACTAATCATACCAACACTTGATATGAATATAAAGATAATTTTTTCCCATCTCTCTACTTTTCCACTAAATGGGAAATATCACTGCTTCTGAAAGTCTTCGAGAACATAACCTTCAATTAAAAACATGTACTAGTAGGAAAAACTACCATTCAAGCAAGGAAAAGAGGATTACACGTGAATCTCAGGAGACTGAAAACAGTAAGAAACATTTTTTAAATGTCATCCATTAACTGTCATGATTCCTCATTTACATTATATATGTTCGCTTCTTAAAAGGAGACACGAGTCAAGCTGCAATGTCACCCGATCCTGACCATTCCAGCATTAGTTTCAGCCTCAGCACAGTCTCAGGAAGGGCTGCAGAGAGTTACAGCCTCTATGGGTCTCAAGTGAAACACCAGGAAACCTGCACTTTCCGCCCCATTTTTGCTAGGCACGTGATCCACTTCTCAGGGAGACATCTCTGTTTTGGCTCCAATTCTCCTAGTAATAGTCCTCAAGATTTTAAACATAGTGAGCTTTAAACAGAAAAATCACAAAGTCTGCCTTGTTAGAACAGGATTATTCTAATCTCAGTGACAATTATTTCTAAGCATAAAATAAATTATATGAAAATGTGGAATTTCAACTTGTTTTAAGTATGTGTGTATATTTCTATATGCTCAAGAAACAGGAAAAAAGAATATTTAATACAAGTCATTCTTGATTATCTGCAGTTTAATGGGTAGCTCAGTTTTTCTGAATATTTTTCCTAAAACTATATGCTCTTTACTGTCACACTCATAATTCTTTTTATTTCCTTAAACAGAAAGAATCCTTTATCCCTGGGGAAATACCAGAATATATTGGGCATCTGAGAAATACGATTAAATTAACTTAATTACTTCACGTTGACTTGATAAGTCACTGCTCGTTAATGCAAAAAATGCCACTTGCGATTAATGGCTGTTGGTCCGGCTCAATTGATCAAGTGTCTGCTACACATGAAACATTCAGGGAAATGAAGTCATTCTTACAGCAATTCAGTAGAGAAGTCTTGTCCCAGGGGCACGTAAATCTGAAGTACAAGAAACCGCTGGATCAGGCCAACTAGAGTAAAGAGGGGAAAAGAAATGGACAACGGCGTGAGGACCAGGACAGCCATATATACACACACTCTGCCACAATCGTCTGTCACAAACAGGCTAAATCTTCTACCATTTCAGCAGTACAGACCAAGTATGGTAATAGTACTGCTGCTGCTACTGCCTCACAACCGGAGCAAAACAAATGAGAATTTAAAAAAATAAATAAATAAAATCAAACTTCAACCAAAACCCTGCTTTCTTAAAGTCTCATATTTAGTCTTAGTGAAATTTTTATGAAAATAAAAAACCTAATTTTTTATTTACCATTTTTATTAGGTTATAAAAGAACGAGCACAACGCACTATATTCCCCATAGGGACATAAACCTGAACTACAGAATCCCATCAAAGTTACCAGAAAAACATGGGGAAATTATTTTCATTCTCTGACAGTTTTAACTTTATTAAACAACTTAATAAAAACAATCAATCACAAAAAGAATTACAATTAGGACAGCCGTGCAAGCCAAAGCTTGATGAGCCATATCTGGCTCATATGGTTAAGTTTCCAAAGTCAACTGAAATGGGGAATTACATTTTCATTTATAATGCCAACTTCTGCGAATATGCTCATGGCAAATGAATCACGATCTTACACGGCATCAGAGTTGTAAAATTTAAATATGACTCCTCCTCTCTAATTGCAGTTGGATCAAAGGCATCAGGAAAAGCAGCAGTGTCTTGTGATCTGGTGAAGCCAGCTACTACTTAGTGTACAAGCCCTCGTTTCTTCCGTTAGACCTCAGACCAGCCCACAAGCTAGACTGCCTTTTTTCTGGGCCAAGATCTGTTACAAGGTCAAGGAGGCTGCTCTAGGTGGGAGACAGATGAGTCTTGCTACCAGTTCTCTTTCAATGCAGAAAAACAGTACATTATTAGGCAGCAAGGTCAAAGTGCATTCAGAGAAACAAAGTCTTCAAGGGTCCCTCTTTACACTAATTTTGTTGCTGGTGATCACACTATCAGCACTGTACTTTCAAAAAATAAACAACTGCCAATTCTCCAATAGGTAAGTACAAACAGCTCTCAAGATCAGTACTTATTAATAATTTTTTAAAAGAATGCTCCAAATTAATAATAAGAGAAATGAAAATCAAAACAACTCTAGGGTTCATATGGCCCTCAGAAAATTGGCAAAGTTGACAAAAGATGGAAACAGTTAATGTGGAAGGGACTATGAAAAGACATGCATGATTATACACAGTGGGTTGAGTTACGAATTTGTGAAAGCATCCTGGAAAGTACTGTGGAATTATCTGAAGAGGGACAAAAAGTGCCTATCCATTGACCTAGAGATTGAGCCTCTTATACATAAATAACTGGAAAGAAACAGATGCCCATTGACTGGGGAGTGGCTAAACAAGATGGGGGGTACATGAATGCAATGGAATGTCATTATACTCTGAGAAATAAGCAGGACTGGAATAAATGCAAACAATTATGAAGGGAAAGAACTAAGAAACAGGATACACAATTACAATCATGTACATGAGAAGAACAGCAAAAGAAGAATCAGAACTGAAGACAGCAAGACAAAGCCAAGTGGCCTGCCAAAGGCACCGACCTCCAGTTCTCCTCCTGCAGGGGGGGAACAAGGCCGATACTGGCAGACTTTATCACTGTGTTGGCTAGTTTTACTTACCTTGGTTCCCTTCCCCCCTTTTTAAAATTCTTTGTTATAAGAATAATGGGAAGGAAAAATGGTAGGTGATATAAAAGCAAAAGATAGCAATTTAATCTATGTTTGCATTTATATACAATCTATATTCATAATTTATAAATATATAATGTATTACTATAATTAATTGATATTTTAATAGTTAATTATTAATAATATGACATAAATATAAAAAGGAGAGCTCTGTTCGTGCCATTTTTGACACTAGAATTTATCCTAGACTTGCAGTGCAAATGGAACCTGAGATTTAGTGACTATATTTTCAGACTTGAACCAAAGAAGCGAGGGCTCCTAACGACTGTGGCCAGAAATAATAATCAAGTAAGGTGAAAGCACTATATATATATATATATACATATATATATATGTGTGTGTGTGTGTGTGTGTGTGTGTGTGTGTGTGGTGTGTGTGTGTGTGTTCATGTACATATATATATACACACATACATATACACACATAATGATATATACATATATATTACATATATGTAAAATTTATATCAACTTATATTAAAAGTAAGAAATAAAGGTCTGTACATATTCACAGGACAATACCATATATGCATATTTTGAGATAGTTCTTGTAACCAAAAAACTCTATAGTTTTACAACATTCAGTCAGCTGACCAGCATTTATTAAGCCTGGCATTGTGCTAAATGCTGGGAATAAAAAGAAAGACAGCTACTCTCAAGAGGTTCACAGTCTCAGGGGAAGCAACACTATACCATTCACATGCAAACAGGAAACACAAAGGTTAAATTGGCCATCATCTCAGAGAGAAGGCACTAAGATTAAGGAGGACTAGGAAAGGGTTCTTGTGTAAGGTTAGGATTTTCGCTAACACTTGAAGGACACCAATGAAGCAAGGAGGGAGAGGTTCAAACTTGGGGGACAGACTGAGAAAATGCCCAGTCAGAAGATGGAGTGTCTTATTTGAGGAAGAGCAAGGAAATCAGTGTCACTCATAGCAGGGTTCTGGAAGGGTATAAAGTGTAAAAAGACTGGAAAGGTGGAAAGAGGCCAAGCTATGAAGGCCTTTGAACAACAAAAGAAGTATATTTGACCCTGGAGGTGGTAGGGAGTCACTGGAGTTTATTCAGCAGGAAAGTAACAAAGTCAGACCCACAAAAAATACAAATAGAGAAAGAATACACATTTTGGTGGAACTAATGGGATGAGTACAAAAGCATGTGCTATAAGGATAGCAGTATCAAGAATGCTAAAGCTCACAATGAGTTGAGGCTGGTAAGAAAGCTAAGAACCACAAAAAGAGCAGGTTTAATTTTTGTGTTCTATTAGGAACTAGAAGTAGACCCAAAATGCAATAGGACCATTGCTTGGGGAAGAAGTAATGACCATCATTGATAACGGCGAGAAGGCAGTTACTCAACTTTTTGTTTGGTTTTTTTTTCTGCCAAGAAAAACAACCTCTAAACTTACACGATCCCTTGTTGCTAATAAAGAGCTGATAACCACCTCTGATGACTTCAAGTCACTAGCAAAAGAACTACTCCTAGAGCAGAGGTGTCCAACAGTGGGCCTGCAACATTCCTAAGTGTGAACAAACCAGATTAACAAGTCATGGGAAATATTTAACGAAACACATAAAAATACAATGTAACATAGATAATGTATTTTATAAGTGGTTTTCTAAGTCAATGTATGCCTGCAACCACACTTACATACGGTGGGTCCCATTCCTAACTGAGTTAAACACCACTGTCCTGGAGCACTGAAAGAACCAGTTGGTGTGATTAGCGAGCCACTATCAGAAATAAATAAAATAATATGAAGAATGGAAGAGGTATTACAGGCTTGCAGAAGGGCAAATTTCCTAACTTTGAAAAAAAAAAAGATACAAAAATGGAATCTGAAAACTCTAAGTCAGTGAGCTTGAGTCCTCCAAAAGTTCTAGAAAGCATAACTTAAAAGATACAGAAAAATAAGTGTTAAATACAAAGCGCCAACACGACTTCATCAGGAACTGGTTATGCCAAACCACTGTTACTTCCTTTTTGGACAGGGTTATTAAACTGGGAAATCTTGGGAAGGATATAGACAAAATCTGGCTACATTTCAGTAAAGCATTTCCTAGTTTTTCATACTATTCTTATAGAAGATGGAAAGGTTTAATTAAATGGCTTCAGACTTGATTGAATGGCTTGACCCAAAGGGTAATCATCAATGGTTCAAAGTCAATTTGAAGGAGGTCACAAGGAGCATGCCCCAGGGGTCTCTCCTAGGCCTTGAGCAGTTTAACATGTCATCAATAACGACATCACTATCTGCTTTCTCACTGAACCCTAAGAACAGTGGGTCCTTCCCACCTCACTCGCAGTTTTGGGAGCAGAGGCTGTGCTACTTTTCTAATTCTATCCTCAGCACTTAGCGGAGTGCTTTGCACACAGTAAACATTTAATAAACGCTTCATTCATTCATTCCTTCACAAAAGCATAGATATCATTCTTTTCAAATGTCCAGAAAATTCAAAACTAGGAGCAAACAGTGAATTCCATCAAGGAATCCAGTGAGAATGCTGGGCCAAATATAAGAAAAACTCTAATAGGATCAATATAAATTCTTGAACATTAAGTTTTTTTTTTAAATTGATGTCAATGGAAATTCCAGGTCATCATCTAGTCAGTGGGGTGTGGGGTGTATGTAATACTTCCCTCAGGCTCAGTCCTCTTCTCTGTTGTCTTCTTGTACAGTGCAAGGGCCTACATCCTCAAAGCAATCCCAAAGTGTGGCTGTTGCTGGATTCCCAAAGGTATCTGACTCCTTCAAAACTAATTCCAAGACATGTCTTAAGTCTCTCTCTTAGCACGAAGCACTTCACTCTTTCCAAGGATTTGCTCCCACCTAGTTCATACTTTTCACTGATTGAATCTACCATTCAATTCTACATTATCCTTCTCTTGTCATGGCTCCCCTCTTCTTTCATCACTGACACCTTGCCAACCTAAACTACCCCCACCATCTGTCTCTTCCACTCCTACTCATGTGATTTTGAACAGAGCTGGAGAAAAATCACAAAACCATGCTGACTGGATGCACTACAAATTTATGTTATCTAATTTGAACTCAGACCTCACTGCAGCAAGTCAAGCCTTTTTAATTCTCTCTAATGGATTCTCTGTCTCACTCTTCATAGAAGCTATTTCCTTCTCTTATTTTAATCCAGCATTTCCTCAATACATGTGCAAAACATGCTCATTAAGATTTTATAAGGAGGGGGAAGTAGTTAAATAGGGAAGTAGTTGATGTCTTCTCAATTACCTTTTTTTGAATAATAGGTTTTTTTCCTATTATCCCCTCTTTCCTGAGATCTCTTGTAAAACAATCCCAATATTTTCAAGATCATATCTTTCCCAGAACCTCCACATGTATTTAGCCAAGCCCTGAAATTCTTACTGATTTCACCTTCTGGAATGTATTCCAACCTACTCTTATGGTGTATCCAGTACAAAGCTGTTAAGGATTCACATGTGGATGGTTCCACCATCACTAATGATAGGAACAGAACCTTATGACAACGCTGACAAATAAGTTCCATTTTTTTGTCAATCTGTCTTCCTATCAGAGAAGCTTCACCGATGAAATTCTTGGAATGATGCTCAGTTAGATCTCTAGTCAAATTTTCCGTGTCCTCGTTTTCATTTCCACTGCTTTTCCCTATTCTGTGAAGTGATATTGTTCATAGCCACCCTGTGAAATGTTTTACAAATGAGTTTATATTCAAAACCAGAATTGCCTTTGACATATGTCTTTCTCCTCGTAATACAAGGAAATCAAATGTTTGCTGATTAAAACAGTTTCAGGTACTTCTGGCCTCCTTGTGGTGGCGACTGCTTTATATCAGTTAAATTTTTTGCAGGAAATGGTGATAATCAAGGTTAATTTTTTGTCCTTTTTCAATTTCCCATTTTTTTACTGCAAGCAGCCATTTGAAAAGGTCAGGTTCAAGCTGCTTTGATAATTTTAAGCATTCATCTCACCTTTACCTTTTCTTCTTATTTGATACTGATTTTGCCCTTGGCTCTAAGAGCTCAATGGTCTGACTTTATATACTGACAGCTAATTCTGATATGAGTCAATCAGAAACCAGGTGTTTTCTATCAGGATACAGTCAATTTCATTTTTTTTGTTGGGATACTGAGTGCTCACCACATCCTGGGCCTTTGACTCTCTTACACAAGACGGTCTGACTTTTGAGTAAACTACATGCCCTTGATATCTTTCATTTCTCAACTGAAGTCACTGAGTATCAAGGTATGTGTTAATTTGGTCATCTTGTTAATAGTGTATCTTGTAAGCTCCTTATAAACTCATTTATTTTCTGTAACAGATATTGATGAATTAAGTAGCTTCATCATAGTCTTTTTGCTTGTACATATCACAAGAACATGTTATTTCATTTCTCTTGCCCTTAAGTGTATGATGAAATTAATTATATCATTAAAAAAATAAATTTTGATTAATGTATTTCTCCACTTTTGCTTCCTTTCCCCCTCCCAGAGAGCCATCTCATATACCAAATATTTTTAAAAACATAAGAATGGGAAAAAAAATCAGCAAAATTGATCAATACATCACAAAAGTCTAAAAATATATGCAATGGACCATACTTGTGGTCCTCCCACATCTACAAAGGAATGGGGGTGAAAGGTCTTCTCATATCTCTTCTGTGGAGCCATTTTTGTTCTAATTCTGCAGCTTTCACTTGGGATGTTTTTGGAGATCATTCTTTCCATTACATCGTGGTTATCCTTTTGTAAATGGGGGAAGGAGAGGTCTGCTTACTTCATTCTTCATCAGTTCCTACAGGTATTTCTGTGCTTTTTGGTATCTATCACCTCTGTCATGTCTCACACTGCACCAACATTACATACATTCACGTACCGTTTTTGCTATCACAAAAAGCACTGCTATAAATATTTTGGTGCATATGGTATTATTCTTCTTGTCAATGACTTCCTTGGGGTATAAGCCTAAGTGTGAAATCTCTGGGTCAAAGGGCATGGACATTTTAGTCATTTTATTTGCATAATTTCAGAACAGTCATGCTGATTCACATCTCTACCAACAATCTACTAGCGTTCCTGTCTTTCCACATCCCCCCCCAACACTGACTCTTCCCTCTTTTGTCATCTTTGCCAATTTTTTTGACGTACATATCTCTTATTATTAGTGATCTGGAGCATTCTTTCATATGGTGTTAAAAGTCCAAGATTCTTTTCCTTTTTTCCTTTTTTTAAATTTTTTTAGGCAATTGGGGTTAAGTGATTTGCCCAGGGTCACACAGCTAGTATGTGTCAAGTGTCTGGTCTCAGGCTGGATTTGAACTCAGGTCCTCCTGACTTCAGAGCGGTGCTCTATCCACTGCGCCACCTAGCTGCCCCCAAGATTCTTTTCTTGAAAACTGTTTGTTCATAACCCTTGACTGCTTTTCTATTGGGTAGTCACATCCATTTAGATGCAATTTCCTGTCATCTTCTAGTTTATTTTGAGAATATTGACACTGAGGTGGTTCAGTCCTTCTATTTTTGTCAATTCATTGGTCAGTGAATAAGAAATCTTGAAGTTAGAGTACCTACACTTAAGTCAATGTTTATTTATAGATGATCTAAAAATGGTTATTTTAAGCACCCTCTCCTCTCCTTTCCATCACTATGCCATTGTTGCAGAAATGGAAAGAGGGCCACATAGGGCAGAGAGCCATTTTGTATTTTTTTTCCCATGGACTGCCACATACAAATGGTGATAAATGTTTCTGGGCTTAGCTAGATTGGTCTTCAAACAGCAGACTCAGTCTGTTCCTCAGGCTGTCCTTAACTTCTTTTCAGCATGTCGGAACCTGTCAGAGATGGTGCCCCAGTGATATCACCTTTGAAATTGAAAATCTAGGGTTGATTGATAAATGGTCAAAGGATATGAAGAGGCAGTTCTCAGAGGAAGAAATTAAAGCTATCTATAGTCATTTGAAAAAATGCTCTAAATCACTACTGATTAGAGAAATGCAAATCAAAACAACTCTGAGGGTACCACATCACACCTATCAGATTGGCCAACATGACAAAACAAGTAAATGATAAATGTTGGAGACGTTGGAAAATTGGAACAGTAGTGCACTGTTGGTGGAGTTGTGAAATGATCCAACCATTTTGGAGAGCAATTTGGAACTACGCCCAAAGGGCTATAAAAACGTGCATACCCTTTGACCCAGCAATAGCATTTCTAGGGCTATATCCCGAAGAGATCATAAAAATGGGAAAAGGACCCACATACAAAAAATATTTATAGCGGCTCTTTAGTGGTGGCAAAGAATTCAAAACTGAGGGGATGGGGGCAGCTAGGTGGCGCAGAGTATCAGCCCTGAAGTCAGCAGGACCTGAGTTCAAATCCGGCCTCAGACCAACCACTTGACACTTACTATCTGTGTGACCCTGGGCAAGTCACTTAACCCCAACTGCCTTAAAAAAAAGAAAAAAACGAAAGAAAATTGAGAGGATGCCCATCAACTGGAGAATGGCTGAACAAGTTGTGGTATATGAATGTAATGGAATACTACTGCGCTATAAGAAATGATGAGCAGGCAGACTTCAGGAAAACCTGGAAAGACTTGTATGGACTGATGCTCAGTGAAATGAGCAGAACCAGGAGAACATTGTACACTGTAACAGCCATGTTGTGTGATGACTAACTGATAGACTTAGCCCTTCTCAGCAATGCAAGGATCTAGACATCTCCAAAAATCTCATGATGGAAAATGCTATTCACATCCAAAGAAAGAACTATGGAGTTTGGATGCAGATGGAAGCATGCTATTTACTATTTTTTTCCTTCTATCTTGTTTTGTTTCCTCTTTCTTATGGTGCCTCCTACTGGTTCTAAGTCTTCCTTACAACATGACTAATGTGAAAATATGTTTAATAAGAACGTATATGTACAGCCTATACCAGATTGCAAGCCATCTTAGGGAGAGAGAGGGAGAAAAATTTTAAACTCAAAAGCTGATGGAAGTGATTGTTGATAAGTCAAAATAAATTAATAATTTTTTTAAAAAAATCTAGGGTTGGGGGCAGCTAGGTGGAGCAGTGGATAGAGCATCGGCCCTGGATTCAGGAGGACCTGAGTTCAAATCCAGCCTCAGACACATAATACTTACTAGCTGTGTGACCCTGGACAAGTCACTTAACCCCACTGACTAGCCAAATTTTAAAAAAAAGGAGGCTTAAAAAAAATCTAGGGTTGGTTTCATACTACAATGAGAGATAGGAGTAGGACTTTGTAAAGGTCAAAATTAAATATGCATTTAAATTTTCTTTTTAGGTTATTATGATTGATGGATTCCTATAAAGTATCACTTCCCCCAAAAAATGTGGCCATGCAACAATTTGGAGCTTGATATATACAAGGTAGCCCAAAGGTCTTACAGCAGTTTTCAGCTGCTGAGCTACCCTGTATTGACAGAATCCACAAATGTTAGTCTGGGGTGGGTGCAGAAGAGGCTTTAGGCAATGGAATACTCCTTACACAAAGAGTAGTCAGAAGTATTTGAAAATAAAATAGAATTAAGCCTACAGCTACTGTATTTTAGACCTCAACTCTTATGACCTAGACTATTTTAAGGAATACCTAACTCATCCTCCTGACTCGAATCTATCATCCATTCCTAACCCATTTCTACCATTCCTAACATCATCTCCTTTGTCTACTCCAGAACCTTCAGTGACTCCTCATAATAAAGTATCGACTCCTGATTGTGGCACACCAACCTAAATATTTGGCTTTACTGACTACGATTCTCCTTCACGTGTTCAAGATTTCAGCCAAACTGTACTCCTGGTACTACTACTCCCCGGTCCTTTATCATTTCCATGCCTTGGCTCATTTTGCCTAAAACAGATCTTCTGTCATCTCCTCCCTATTCCAGTTCCCTTCTTCCAAAGGCTAAATCAGCCTTCCCTGACACTTCATCCCTACTGTCAAGTGAATATTAGGACTTCCACCGCAAATTTCACAGACTTATCACAATTGCCTCCATATCCTATCTACTTGTGTGTCTGTCCTTTCCCCTAATAGACTTTAAGCTCACTGTCTTTGTATCTCTAGCAGCTAGCACCATGCTTGCCACCTAAGTAGGTGCTTAATAAATCCATTTTAATTGACTGACAGAATACTACCTAACAAATTCTTGTGGAACTGAACTAAAGCCTATTTTCATATTAAAATATTGCCAAATGTAATACATATTTTTGAGATATATATACATATATATATATATGTAATTTCATCCTATGCACTCAAGTCTACTCTGATGCCTCATGGTGTTGTGAAAGCTAGGTGGCACAGCAGGTAGAGCACCAGGGCTGAAGTCAGAAAGACTTGAGTTCAAACCCTGCCTCAGACACTTACTAGCTATGTGATCCTGGGCAAGTCACTTAGTCCCATTTGCCTCAGTTTCCTCATCTTTAAAATGGGTATAATCATACCACTTACCTCCCTTTGTGAGGATCAAAGCAGATAATATTTGCAAAGTGCTTAGCACAGCACCTGGCACATAGTAAATGCAAAAGAAATGCCAATTGTTGTTATTATTATTATGGAAGTGAACCTGGCTACTTCAAGCCTACAGCAACAAAGCATAACATCTGGTAAGATTCTACCAAGCTGGAAATGTCCAGTAACAGACAGATGGTCATCCAAGGAGTAGCTGAAGATCATCACAAGAGGCTGGCCATTAGGTGATAATTTTTTTTGTCCATAGCAACTCATAAAATTATCTCTAAAGGGAGAGAGGGTTGTGATCTGCATTGCAGGAAGTAAAAGTCATACACAAAAAAATCACAGAAACTTTGAAGAAAAACTGACATAAATAATTTAATATATAATGGTGGTGGGAGGAGGAAGACCTGCGTGGAGTTGGAATTTCAGTAATCCCTGACATAATACTGTGAAGAATATCAACATTCAGTCAAACAATCCAGGAAAGTCTGCCATCTATACTGTTACAATGTAAGTTCCTTGAGGGCAGGTAGTATTTCATTTTTGTCTTTGTATACCTCATGCCTAGCACAATTTATTCTCTTTAAAAGTTAATGCAAAGTAATCCCAAATTTAGCATTTCGCACATTTTTTTTCCATACAAGGAAATTTCCATTTAATTTTTAGCTCTTGCTTGAGAAACATTTCCAAGTCTAGCCTAATTACAAAGTGCTCACTAGTCATGGCAAACTTTCTGAAAAATGATTCTCCTTGAAATCAACTATATGAATTCAATTCCATATTAATATGTTTGTCTCTCAGTGGACAAAGCAGAACAATAACCAAGAAATGGAATGCAATATTGAGCTTACTGGTGCAATACTTACGAATTTGTTTATTCTCCTTCGGTAACTGAATTTTGTTGGTCTGGCTACTGCCTTCAAGGACAAAGACAAAACTTTTAACTTCTTTATCAAACTCCTAGAGAATGTAAAAGACAAAGTAACCAAACAGGATATTTCCATTTGAATTTCACTATAAAACCAAAAATGCAAATCCACAGACAAAATTCCTCAATAAAATGAGCTGAAATTAGAAGGGTGTGGTTCTGTTTCCACAGGAGGCCAAGTTCTTTAAAAAGTACAAAAATTAAACTAGGTCTTCCTGCATTATGCATGACTGGATGATCTCTCTTTTGATGTCAGAATCTTTTTTTTTCCCATGCTACCACAACATTTCCATTGCTGGAAACCATCTAATTCCCAACCTGAAGCTCTTAAAATTTAATTCATCCTAATTGTCCTTTACTCTAGGTTATCTACACTTAGTAGAACAGGAATAAGGAAGCCCAAGGAGGTTTCACTTCAAACTGTAACTGATTTGGATGACTCTAGGTTCTCAGACGATACAGGGTAGGCAATGGGTTGTGTGCTTATCATACAAAGACTAAATAAGTTCAGCATGGAATAGCTCACTGCTAGAGGGTTGAACTGGTTATTGAACTTTTGACTTTACCAACTCACAAAGACTAGGGCAGATATTAGTTGCAATCTGCACTGTGGAAGGTGTAACTATACTAATCCTTGAGGTAATGAAAGAAAATTGCAATGTTACTCTTTGCTACTAGTTGTGTGACCAACTAACATGATATATTTAGGACTGAAAAGTCCTAAAGTTTATTTGATCTATCAAATTTCCTTATGATGAAGAATACAAATATCTTAAAAGGTGATTTAGGATACCACTGACTAACAAAATCATAATAAACAAAATTTATCTGGGTCTATTACAATAAAAGTATACAAGGTACAATAAGTATGATGAATCTAATTTCAAATGCGCAAAGTCTGAAAAGTTAAGTTAAATTTAAATAATCATCGATTATGAAATTAGAATACAAGTAATAAGTTATCTTATAATCAGGTCACATATAGCTTTTATCTTTCACTCTTAACATTCATATATGATTTTAAATGGGCTGAAATTATAGGTTGAAATTACATTTAAATTATAATACATACTTTCCAAATTACAGATGGACTGCCAAAGATCTTCCATTTTGCTCCAGGATTTTTGCCCTGGGCACTGAAGATTTCAACAAATGGCCCCCCCTACAAAATAAAGGTAAATAAACAATCAATGACAAATTAATTAACAAGTATTGATTAAGCATATATGATGTGCCATGAACCTGACCAAGCATGGGAGATATAAAAACAAAATTCCCCATCCTAGAGCAGATTACACTCTAGCCTGAGAATGTGAAGGAGAGTGAGAACCCAGAGGATCGGTGTCATTCTTGACCAGGGTGAGGAACCTGAGGGCCTCACCTGGCCTTCTAGGTCCCTGAGCCTTTTGAATGAGTTTTACAGAACAAATCCTTCTATTCAGAGGATGTGTTCTGTGAAGTTTGGTTTCAGTCAAAGGGCCACACTTGAGGACCTAGAGGGCTACTTGTGGACTCAGTGGTACCCTTGATAGAAACAGCAAAGTTTGGAAGAGGTACAGATTAGAGGAGAATGATAAGTTCAGTGTTGAAAATGTTGAGCTTGAGATGCCTATGGGACAACCAGATCTCAAAAGAAGACAATGAATACAAGACTGGAAAAGATGAAGGATAAAGCAAAGATTTGTACTGTTATTTCTATTATTTTATGTTGTTCTAGAGGTGCAAGCTATTGTAATAAGAGAAAATAAAGAAACTGAGGGAATAAATATAAAGAGGAAACAAAATTATTGTTTTGCAGATGATATATTGGTTAAGACAAAAAAAAAGTCTTACAGCAAATTTCTCTGATAAACATCTAATAGCCAAGAAAAATGGGGAACTGACATAAATACTTAAATACAAAATCCAGTCCCCAACAGAAAACTGCTCAAAGGATATGAACAAGCAGATTTCAAAAGAAGAAATGTAAGCTATCAATAGTCATATGAAAAATGGTTCAAGTGACTAATAAATAAGAGGAATGCAAAGAAAAGCAACTCTGAGATTCACCTTATACCTATTAGATTGTCAATGATGATTTAATAAAAAAGGTAAATGGCAAATGCAGAAGTGAAATGGGATGAGAAGCACATTAATCTACTGCTGGGGAAGCTGTGAACTTGATCCAACCTTCCTAGAAAGCAAGTTAGAACTACACCCAAAGTCAACTGTGCCTACTCTTTGACCCAGGCAGACACTGACACATCAAAAAGGGAAAGAAGGTGGAGAGAAAAAACTCATGTTTTCAAAAATATTTGTTGCAACTCTTTTTATTACAGGAAAGAACCAGAAACAAAGTGGATGCCAACCAAACCAGGGAACAGGTGAACAAATTATGGTATAATGAAATGTTACTGTCATAGAAGAAAAAATCAATCAACATTTATTAATCCTCTATCGTATGCTAGGCACTGTGCTAAGTGCTGCGGATACAAAAAGAAGCAAAAGAAAGTTCCTGCCTTCAAGGAGCTTACAATCAATGACGAATGAACAGATTCGAGAGTACTGGGAAGATTTGCAGGTACTGACGGAAATCAAAGTGAGAACAGGAGAAAATTTACACAATGGCTATGGTGATGAAAAGAACAACTCTGAAATATGTAAGAATTTTGATCAATGAAATGACCAAGCATGACTTCAGAAGATAAATGAAGCTCACATCTCAACTCTTGGCAGAGAAGTGGTGGACAAGAGATGCAGAATGAGACATATGTTTTCAGACATGATCAATATGTGAATGTGTTTTACTGTATGTACCTGTTACAGGGTCAGGCTTACTCTTTAAAAAGATATGTAACTGTCAGGAAATCCAGGAACCAGCAGAGGATGACGCTTGGTGGAGAATGTTTATATGTACATCAAATACAGGTTAAAAAGAAGCAATTTTGGTCGAGAGAATATACTACAGACCACTTGGACAGAAAAAGAGAATGTACGAGTTCAGGAAACATCAGGAGCCTGGCACAGAGGGATAATACAGCGGTGACAGGAAACCAGTCAGATCCTGCTGACAACCTATTGGTCAAACACGAGCAGCTAATACTTTCTTATCTTGGTTACTGATCATTTCATCTATGATAAAGTAGAAAAATCAACAAGGGGGAAATCTATTCTATATTTGATTCTCATTAACAAGGAACAATTGGCTTCTGGATAGAAATGATGGCAACCTTGTGGGGAAGCAACTAGTCCCTCTCTTAAGAGATTGTGATAGTGGAGAGGAAAGCTAGGCACAAGGTCATGTACACTCTAGACAAATGTAGAAATGATATCAAAGGTTCAAGTGAAACATAAGTAGATTTTGGCAGACAAATTCTATAGGTGAAGTCAACCCAGAAGGAATGGCAAGACCTCAAGAGTGAAATCCTGAAGACAGTGAAACAATTCTAATGAGTTTGAAACAAGGAGAGAGTTTAAGGAGAGTGGTGAGGATGACTGGGAACTCATCAACTAATGAAGTTGTGTTTTTTTTTTTAAAGACACCTAAAGATGAAAAGAAGGGCAGGAGATGGATATGAAACATAACCTGCATGTCACGGTGCTGGATCAATAATGTCAAAAATTTAGGGTTATGAATACATGAAGGTAGCAAAGAAATGTAATAACAACAAAAAGATGAGGTTTCTTAGGCACATTGTAGAAAAGGTGAAAGAAAGGCTGGGATCCCATGAAAGAATGAAATATGTAAGTGCAGAGAGGGGAGAGCAGCTCTAAGCCTTATGCTGCTTCAGTCGATGGTGGGACCAGAAAGGACCGAACCCTGGTGCCCAAAGGAGAGCAGATAACCAGAGTAGGCAGGAAACAGAAGGGCACTTAGCTACCCTTGCTGATCTTAAGTCACCTCAAGGGCAGAAAAACTAACCTATGTGATTAGTCAACCAAAGTCAAGGAGGAAGGGCAGGACAAACATCTGAGAATGTGATATTTAGAGAACAGCTAGCGAATGTGTAGGAGAGAAAGCCATCATCACAAAGATACAGCCTAGTTCCTCCTAGAAGACTGGGCAGCTGGCAGTGGAGGGCTCTAAGCACCAAGCAGATTCTGGGGCGAGAAATGAGGCCCTAGAATTGACTGAGCTGGGGATGGGCATGGGGGAACATGGCTGGACCTGCACTTTGGTAGCTGAATGGAGGAGGCATTGGAGTGTGGAGGGACTTGAGGCAGGAAGATCCACCAGGAGGCTATTGCGATAGTCCAGGCATAATGTGATGAAGGTCTCCCTCGTAGTGGGGGCCATGTCAAAGGAGGGGGACATATAGGGGGGCAAAAGTGAAATCAACAGGCCTTGGCAACAGTGTGGATATAGAGGCGAGAGTAAGTGAGGAGCCCAGGACGACTACTAGGTTGTGTGTCTGAGGGACTGGGATAAAAGCATTGCCCTCCACATGCATAAGGAAGGTGGGGGATGGGGGAAAGGGTTTAGGGGGCAAAATAATGAGTTCCACTCTGGACATATTTAGTTTAAAATATCTACTGAACACCCAGTTCAAGACATAGAATCCTAGAGAACATCTCAAGTTCAGAAAGGCAGTTGGAGATGCAAGACTGCAAGGAGGCCAGCAAAGAGCGTTAAGGTAGGTAGCTCTGAAAATCATCAGCACAGAGGTAGTAATAAAATCCACGGGAGCTGACGAGATCACCAAGGAAGGAGTAAAGAGGAAGAGGACCTAGGACAGAACCCCGAGGTACGA
Source organism: Phascolarctos cinereus (assembly GCF_003287225.1). Classification (NCBI taxonomy): domain Eukaryota; kingdom Metazoa; phylum Chordata; class Mammalia; order Diprotodontia; family Phascolarctidae; genus Phascolarctos; species Phascolarctos cinereus. The sequence continues at coordinate 22,690,210 of NW_027555847.1, forward strand.
TTAGAGGGTGTGACCTGGATAAGAATCCAGCCAAGGAGACCAGGAGTGGTCAGAGAGGTCAGAAGAGAACTAGGGGAGGTCAAGAAGACAAAGGACTGAGAAAAGGACACTGGAATTGGCAATTAAGAGATCACTGGCAACTCTGGAGAGAGTGAAACAAAAGTGCAAGGAAGAGGTCAGAAGCCAGATTCTAAGGAGTTAAGAAGAGAGTGAGAGGGGAGAAAGTGGAGACCCAAGGGCAGAAGAGATATGGGATGACAGCAGGAATGGAAGGATCAAGTCAGGGTTTTTGAGGATGGGGGAGACATGGGCATTTTCATAGTTAGTAGGGAGTGAGCCAATAGACAGATAGTAGGAATGACAAAGGGGGCAATCTGTTGGAGGAGAAAGGATGGAATGGGATCATCTGTGCAAGTGGGACGAACGTTGGTGAGGAGTTAGGTCACCTCCCCATATGAGATAGGGATAAAGGAGGAGACAGCAGCAGACAACTAAGCAATAGGAGAAGAGGAAGAGAGGCCATCCTGACCTTAGAAATTCCTACTAAAGCATTTAAATGTATTTCTCATTCATTCCAATTAGTAAAACTTGCTGAGATCCAAGATCCAGCAGCTAGCTTAAGGGATTTATCATGTTCACATGCATTTGCTCAATGTCTCACAGTGGCATCAACTGACCCTAAGCCATCTACAGAGCCCTATATCAGGCAGGTGCTGCCAAGCTAGCAAAGCTCCAAGCGTAAGAGGGCTATTCTGAGAGGCTCATCCTCAAAGAGCCCACCACCAAATCAGAAGGATGTGATCAAGGCATTGCTAGTAGCTGAGTCCGTGCCTTCTACAAACCTGCTTCTTAATGGAGTAAATGCACATTTAGTCTATTTCTGGACCCCATTCTTAGACAAAGTTCTCTTCTTCAATTACATACAGAACAGTGCTTCTAGTCTTCCTCCAAAGCAATGACCAACCAACAAAGGATATGACTGTTTCTTTTTTCAATTCTATACAAAGATGTGTAAAAAAGCAGTCAGAGCTCAGTAAAATCTACATTCCCCTTAAGAAGCCTAAGGGGTAAAAGTAGGGGGGATGTTGATTGACTTATCTACGTTTTTAATTATAAATCACAGGAATTAAACATTGAATGATAATTACCTTTGAGAAAGAGAAGTGTCTATTATAAGAACTTAATGGCACATAATAAGTACTTAATAAAGGCTTGCTGACTAAATAAATCTTTTAAGCTCTATCTGTCCTTTCAGATAGAAGGTTTTTTTTCCCCCAAGGTGAAATTTTTCTGGTCATTTTAAGATAAAAGTTAGAAACAACTATGAGAGGAAATGGAATTGGGAAATTTAATTCTCCCTCTTTTGATGCTGTTATATGGAGTGGATAATACTGCATTTTCAATATTGGATTTGCGGTAGAATTACAAGTTTAAAGAACACACTAGGCTATACAAAACAAAAAATCCTCTAGTATTGCTTTTACAATCCACACACAAGAAAAGAATGAGCATATGGGCCCATTCTCAAGAGTATAATTGGAAGGCTTGCAAAGGTAGCCAGGTGGTGCTGGTGAAGAGGCAGATACACCAAAGAGATGGAGACAGGTGGGCGGCTCGTTCCGGGAAGTCTGAAGAGCAACCGGGATCAGGCGGGCAGCACAAAACCATACGCGGGGTAAGGCCAGGATCGCAGGACCCCGGGTTTGAGAGCTGGATGGGACACGGAGGTCACGGACTCACGCTCCGCTCCCCTAGGCCCCAGTGCCAGACTTCGCCAGCTCGGCCACCTGGGCGCCCTTTCCAGGTCTGTTTCTCCTCTGTAAAATCAAAGGGCTGGCCTCTTAAATGTGATGATAGAGCCCAGCCCTCTCCTTTTACAGAAGAGGACACGAGGCCAGACGGGCGGTGACTTATCCACGGTCCTACGGGCACCCAACACTAGCAGGTTTGGGGTTCCTGCTTGTGACTTCGGACCCAGTTCCCTGCCTAGATGGGGAAACTGAGGCACTGGCACCATGGGGGCGGCGCTGGGTTTGTTTTTATGGGGCAGGGAGCTGCTGTTGCCTTTCTCTGTACCCCCAGGCGCTCAGGAGGTAAAATCAGGGGTGTCGGGCTGGGCCTCGCTGGAGCTGGGTTCAAATGCCAGCCCCGCTATTTACTGAGACGTCTCCCGGGCCTCAGTTTCCCCTGGTGCTTTTCAGCTCTGGGCCCTTCGGTCCTGGGCTCCGGAAGCCTCCACACGCTCGCTTCACTTCCTTGAGCCCCAATTTCCCCACATGTAAGACGGTCCCTTCCTGCAGTCCCCGCTCTGCTGCCCCTCGCCTGGCCGGGCCTCAGTTTCCCCACGTGTACGGCGCAATCCCGGCTCTCCCCGTGACCTCGCTCGCCCGGGCCGGGCCTGTTTCCCCACGTGTACGAGCGGTGCCCCGGCGGGGGCGGCGCCGGGGGCTCCCGGTTACCTGGTACTCATTTTTGAACATCCCTGCAGGGAGGGCCGCGGGGCCGGGGCCTCAGAGCGCTACTCTCTGGCCTCCGCGCCGGTGCATGGCCGCGCCCCGGGCGCTCCGGGGTGAGACCGCGTCACCGGGGCGGCTGTTAACTCTCAGACAACAACGCGCCCCGGAAAACCAACAGCATACTCGCCAGCGCAGGGCCGGGCGGAGACGCGCCCCTCGGACCCCGCCTCCGAGCGACGCCGACGGCCGCCGCGACCCCGCCCGCCAACGCCCGGCCCAGAGCGCCGGGGGCGGGGCGAGCGCGGCGCCGCGCGATGACGTCGACTCGCAGGCCCGACCGCCGCGAGCGAGGCGGGAGCCGGGAGCGAGCGCGCCCCAACAGCCAGGGGGCGGGACGCTAGCAAAGGAGTGGGAGGGGCGCTGCGAGTTCTGTTGCCAGGGGGCGGGGCGATCGGGGCGCCGCGCGATGACGTCAGAGAGGGCGCGGAACAGTCAGGGCTCCGGAGGGGGCGGAGCATCAAGAGAGCTGATGTATGACGCACGACGTAAGAGGATGGGGAAGGGTCGGCGGGCGCTCTGGCAGCTCACGCCCGCCGCCATAGGGCCCCGGTTTTGTTAGGTGTGCCGGGGCGCGTTTGAGCGTAAGACCGCAACGCGGCCTCTGTCGGTATAGGCTGATTCTGGACTGCGCATGTGCGGTCGGAGTTCAGCCCCTGCTAGCTAGATGGCAAGAGTGAAATAAACCCTGCCCTCAAGAAGCTTGCACTCTGTATAAGAAAAGACAACAATTTTGAGACCAATGTAGATTAGATTAAATTCGGACCTGCAATTTACAGATGAGACGCCTGAGGCCCCCGGAAGTTAAATGACGTAAAGGAACGTAAATCCAGAGCTGGAAGGGGCCTCAGAGGTGGTCTAGTTCAGCTCTGTTATATTACAGATAAGGAAACTGAGACCCCCGCCCCCAACATTAAGTGACTCGCCCTTGGGCATATGTAATAGAAAGAAGTGCTGAAATTCAAACTCCGGTCCTCAGACTCAAATTCAGAACACAAAGCACTGTATGAAAAACGCAAAATAAATACCAAGAAAATGCAGAGTGAAAGACGTGGATACAGGTCATCTCTGGTCCGTTTGGTAGCAAGGACAACATCCAGCATGCCAGTCTACAGGTTCCATAGCATCTGGAGCAGAACAGGACTTGGGAGGGCGCCTTTGCCCAAGATCGCGCTGGACGCCAGAGGCGGTCGATGGATCGGGAAGCCAGGTTTCTGGACTAATCAAGGTAATTTTTAGGAGGAAGACTAATGCCGGCTGCGGGGACCAGAAAAAGCTTCAAGGAAAAAGTAAGGCGCTAAAGCATCTTGCAGGACACAAGGGACTGGAGAGTGAGAACTGAGGAGGGAGAGGATTTCAGGCACAGGGACAGTCATTACAAGGTTGTAGATTCAGGCAGAGTAAAGTAAAGGTAGGGACCCACCTTAGCTCTCCCAAATTCCTCTCCAAACAACTTTAAAACAAAATATATTCTGGAGAAGAGAACCCACGAAAGGATGGGGTAGGACAACTTTTTAGCCCAAGATGACTTAGGTTAGCAGGAAACGTCTGTTTGAATGGAGTGAGAGTGGAGCGTAGTCCAGCACCGGCCCCAGCAGACCTTGGCGGGTATGAGCATTGGCTGTGACTTCTGGAGCGCTCAGCCCACAGACTGCAAGGGGAAGGGGTAACTGGTCAGAAGGAGTTTGCAGCAGGCATTACGTGCAATGCCCATACTCAATTTTCAATTGCAGACCTAGGGAGAGCACTAGCACACTAAAGTATATGGCCTGCAGGGAAGGGGGGACTCTGGTCAAAGTTCCCGGGTAGAAAAGAGTTTTTGTGGTTCACAGACTAGAGCACAGACAAGGAGAGCAGTGAGAACACTTCTCCTTAGATCATGCCACCTTGGAAGAACTGAAAACATATGCCCTCAGAACTAGCTCTGAAAAGAGTAGCCCAAAAAACCTGACTGTTGGGACTATGACCCTGCATCCTGGGAGCAGAGCCCAATTATAACGTAAAGTAAAAGCAAACAACAACAAAAGAATGTGGCCTGTAGTGATAGGGAAGATCAAAACACAAATTCAGAAGGCAGTAAAGTCAAAACTGCTACATCCAAAGCCTCAAAGAAAACTATGAATTGGTCTTGGGCCCCAAAAGAAGAATTCCTGGAAGTGCTCAAAAAGGAATTTAAAACTCAAATGAGAGAGGTAGAAGAAAAATTGGGAAAAGAAAAGAGAGTGATGCAAGTCATGAAAAAAGAGTCAACAGTTTAGTAAAGGAAGTACAAAGAATACTGAAGAAAATAGCAGCTTGAAAAATAGAATATTCCAAATGGTAAAAGAAGCACAAAAATCCACTGAAAAGAAGAATTCCTTAAGAAGCAGAATTAACCAAGTAGAAAAACAAAGTATAAAAATTCACCGGAGAAGAACTCATTAAAAAGTCAAATTGGCCAAATGGAAAAAGAGGTACAAGAATTCCCTGAAGAAAAGAATGCCTTAAAAAGTAGAATGGGGTAAGTAGAAGCTAATGACTCCACGAGACATTAAGAAACAATAAAACAAAATCCAAAGAATGAAAAAATAAAATAAAATGTGAAATATCTCATTGGAAAAAATAAATGATGTGGAAAGTAGTAGATTGAGGGAGGGCATATTGGGGGAGGGTGGTCAAAAGCAAAACACTTTTGAGGAGGGGCAGGGTAAAAGGAGAGAGAAAAGGATAAATGAGGGGGATAGGATGCAGGAAAATACACAGTAATCGTAACTCTGAAAAAATTTATAGTAAGTTTCTCTGCTAAAGGTCTCATTTCTCAAATACATAGAAAACTGAGTCAAATTTATAAGAATACAAGCCATTCCCCAACTGAGAAATGGTCAACAAGTAGTTGAACAGGCACTTTTCAGAAGAAGAAATCAAAGCTAGCAATGGTCATATAAAGTTCTCTTACTCACAACTGATTAAAAAAATGCAAATTAAAACAACTCTGAGGTACCATCTCACACATATCAGGACTGGCCAATATGACAGAAAAGAAGAATGACAGATATTGAAGAGGATGTAGAAAAACTGCTGGTGAAGTTGTGAACTGATCTAACCATTCTGGAGAATAATTTGGAACTATGCCCAAATGGCTATAAAACTCTGAATGCCCTTTGATCTAGCAATAGCACTACTAGGTCTGCATCCCAAAGAGATCAAAGAAAAAGGAAAAGGAAATATATGTAGAAAAATGTTTATAGCAGCTCTTTTTTGTGGTGGCAAACAATTGGAAATTGAGGGAATGACCAGGATTTGGGGAATGGTTGTAAAAGTTATGGTATATGATCAAGATGGAATATTATTTCACCGTAAGAAAGGACAAGCTGGATGCTTTCAGAAAAGCCAGGAAAGATTTGCATGAACTGATGCAAAGTGAAGTGAGCAGAACAAGAAGAACAGTGTACACAGTAACAGCAATATTGTATAATGATCAACCACGAATGACTTAGGTATTCTCAGCAATACAATGATCCAAGACAATGCTGAAGGACTTATGATGAAAAATGCTATCCCCACCAGAGAAAGAACTGATGGAGTCTGAATGTAGATCAAAGCATACTTTTTTAAAACTTTCTTCATTTTTCATTTTTCTTTTTTTGGTCTTTTTTCTTTTACAACATGACTAATATGGAAATATGTTTTGCAAGATTGCACATGTATAATCTATATCAAATTACTTGCCTGCTCAGTGATGGGGGAAGGAGAGAATTTGGAAGTCAAAAATTTTAAAAAGAGATGTTAAAATTATTTTTACATGAAATCTTTAAAAAATATGTTTTAAAAAGTCATAGAGGAAGGAGAGAGATTAGCATATGTATGGAAGTGAGGGAGCTGATATGATTGAAACACAGAAAATGTGTGCAATGCAATAATATAATATTGGTAGTACAATAATGTGTCCTAAGGATAGAAAGTAGGCTGGAACCAGGTTGTGAAGAGATTTAAATGTCAACAGAGGAGTTTAAGTTTGATCCTAAAAGTAACAGGGACTCACAGGGAAGAGTTAGTGAATGCCTGACCAATAGTGGTGGCTGTGTGGGGGAGAAGAAGGAATATGTTGTGAGAAAAATTGTAGTGAGTAAAACAATATTTGGCAACTGATTAGATATGTGTAGTGAGGGGGAATGTAAATTCAGGAAGACACTGAGGTTGTGGGTTTGGGTGAGTAGAAAAATGGTGGTGGTCTAGACAGAAATAGAAAAGTTCAAAATAGGAGTGGATTTGCAAAGAAAGATCATGATTTCTGGTTTAAGCATATTGAGTTTAAGATGCCTTCAGGACATCCACTTTGAAATGTCCATTCATTTCATAATGCTGGACTGGATCTCAGGAGAGAGATTTGAGCTTAACATATAAATCTGGAAGTAATCTGTGTAGAGAAGGTAATTAAAACTATGATAGCCATTGAGATCACTAAGTGGGGGAAAATACAGAGAACAAGAAGGGGTCCCAAAGTCTTGGGGCACACACCCAATAAGTAGGAATGACATGGATGAGAAATCATTAAAGAGACTGAAAAGGAACAGTCAGATAAGGAAAAGGAAAACCGAAAGAGAGATAATGAAAATCCAGAGCAACTGCGTGCTCTAAAACTGAAATCAGGATGTTCAGAGATCGTAAGATTTAGGGTGAGAGGAGAGTGATTATCGAACCTAACCTGCTCATTTTACAGATTGGGTAACTAATGCTCAGAGAGGTTAATTGATTCGTCTAAGGTTACACAGATAATAAGTAACAGCTGGCATTCCAATTGGTATCCTCTGGCTCCAAGTTCTTTATGCACGAATGAATATTATATGAAAAAGGGTGGAGGCCAAGGTAATGACCCCTGACCAATTCTTTCCTCCTTCCCCCAGTCCAAAATGTAATCAAGGAGAGTAAAAGGCAGATGAAGAGATGTTGAGCTACATGTAAAATTTCATAGATGCCTCAATGCCCTGCATGCTTTTGGGAAGTATGAGAAAACTGTTTTGAATTGTAAGGGATGACTGCCACCTCCAGAATGAGCATTGACCCCAGCCCTAGTGGCCTTAGAAAAAGCTAGCTCTCAACTCAGTAGTCACTCGAGGCAGAAAGATGCTTCAAAAAGCAGGACCTTTGGAAGCAAAGACAATCAACTGTGGACTCAAGATGAAACTAACCCTGGTCACCAAATAAAGCTGTGGAAAGAATCCAATTTCAGCTGAGTTATTGGCCCAGCAGAAACACTGGAGGGCTTTGGGGGAGCAGTGTAAGGATTCAAGGAAGAGAGAAAAGACATCAAGCCCCTGTGGCACCAAAGGCATAAGTTTCCTTGGTCACTTATATTTTTTCCATGTGTACCTCATGGCCATCATACTCTGCTTTTGTGCTCATTCTTAGTAGGTTCTTGTATCCCAGACACCCTGTGTATTTGTAGAAGATTACGCCCAGGTTTAGGAAAGGGGGGATATTTTGTATCAATCAACGCGTTGTTAGTTAATCATTTTTCAGTCATGTCTAACTCTTTATGACCCCATTTGGGGTTTTCTTGGCAAAGGTACTGAAGTGATTTACCATTTCCTTCTCTAGCTAATTTTACAGATGAGGAACTGAGGCACACAGGGTTAAGTGACTTGTGCAGGGTCACACAGCTGATAATTGAGGCCAGATTTGAACTCCAGAAGATGAGTTTTTCTGATTGCAGCCCTGCACTACCTAGTTGTCCTCCACAAGTATCTAGTCAGTCAGTAAAGATTTATTAAGCACCTACGAAGTACAAGGCACTGTGCTAAGTGCTGGGGATACAAAAAGAGGCAAAAACAGTTCCAGCTTTCAAGAAGCTCATGATTTAATGGGGGAGATGATAAGCAAATATTAAGGCTTCAAAAGTACATCAAGTGGTAATGAGTACCTGAACTAGGGTGATAGATTGATGAATTGAGAGAAAATTAGAAATCAATCAATCAATAAAAATTTATTAAACACTTAGTATATGTCAGGCACTATACTAAGTGCTGAGGATAGAAAAAGAGGGAAAAGACCGTGCCTTCCTAGGATGCAAGAAATATTAAGAAGGTAACAGCTATGAGCTTAACTGGATATGTGGCTGAAGGAGAGGGAAAAGTTAAAAAAAAAACACCAAGGTTTCAAATATGGGTGATTTGAGGGTGAGAGGAGGAAGCAAACTTGGGAGAAATAGCAGCTCTAGGAGGGGAAAGAGTATGTTCAGTTTATATCACATTTAGTTTGAAGCACCAAGGGGTCATCTAGGTGGACTTGAACCCTAGTGCAAAATACATCTCCAAAACATTCCTTAGAATCTTATAAAACATCAACTAGCATTTCAATCAACTATGATTTATTAAGCATGTACTATGTGTCAGATACTATGAACCTTAGAGAAAATTCAGACTCAAGGAAGGCTACATGGAAATATATGTACTTTTGAAGGTGCTTCTAACTAAAGATTACCTGAAAGCATGCCAAAAAAGGGTAGTAGTTAGGAGAAGAAATGGTTACCTCCTTTGTTTTTTACAATTAATTTTGTTATTTGCATGAAGCCCCACAATTCCATTCATGGTTACATATTGCATCTGCTAATTGATGGCCCCTTCCATAAAGGAATAGAAGATCAAATTAAGTCATTACATTAAGAGGTCAGTGAAGCTATATGCTGTATATTACCGTCATAATTTTTAACCATATGACAGTACTTAGCAGAGGTCTTTCAACTTTCAGCTCCATTATGGTGGACCCTACTCAAATACACAGTCTGATTTTAAGGTGAATTTAACCTGCAAAATACATTGACAAAATAAACTGGAAATAGGGGGCAGCTAGGTGGTGCAGTGGATAGAGCACCAGCCCTGGATTCAGCAGGACCTGAGTTCAAATGTGGCCTCAGACACATAACACTTACTAGCTGTGTGACCCTGGGCAAGTCACTTAACCCCATTGCCTAGCCAAAAAAATAAAATAAAATAAACTGAAAATCAAGTCAGAAAAAGAAAGCAGGGGAACAAAATTTCTTTGATGATAAGAAATATGGTAGTTTGTTTTGGATGACCAAGACCTCTGACTAAATATTTCTGCTAGCTTTCTTTGAGTGTGCTGTACTACCCAAATAACTTGGCTCAAACCAGGTTATATCACTAAAAAAAAAAATAGTATCATAGATTTTGTTAATTGCTACAGTTATTTAAAAAGGTAATTTGGTAATTACATTATGTTACTTAATTTGATAACATTAAGAATCGGTCACTTTATAAGCTTTTAAGTACTTTATTATCTTTATTTTACAAAGAAAATAATTTGGTGGTATATTAAAATGCTTTTGTCTAGCATTTAGAATGAATTATACTAGAAAAAAATTTGAAGGTAGCAGATGATTTGAATATAACATCTAGTCAGTCACTCAGTACAGACCAATGTAATGGCAAACTTGCCAAAGAACACTGTTCTCTTGTGTCATAAGTATGCATTGTGTGGCATAATGGCTTATATCTTAAAAGGTGATCATTATTCAATCTTTGAATTATTGGGAAAATGATTTAATGCATAATGAAATAAACATTATAACTGTTATTCCATAACCATTATAAAAAACAAATAATCTAATGATTTGTAAAACAAGATATTAAGTAACATAAAGAATCTTCAACATGTTGAACCAAATAAAGGCAAACCAATTAACAAACACCAAACAAGAAGTTCATTTGCTTTATGTCCCTGTGTGAACCCATTTAAAGTTCCATAAGTCTTCTATCTCTTCTTCTTCTTCTTTTGCTTCTTCTTCTTCTGCTGCTTCTTCTTCTGCTTCTTCTACTTCTTCATATCAATCAATTAATAATCATTTATTAAATACCTACTATGTATTACTAGGCACTGTTCTAAGTGCTGAGGAAACTAACAGTCAAAAGACAGTCCCTATCCTGAAGGAGCTTATAACCCCCTCTTCTTCCTTCTCCTTGTCTTCTTCCTTCTTCATCCTCCTCCTCCTCCACCTCTTCTTTCATTTTAATATTATACTCATACTGGCATAATATGGTACTTGACCATACTACTTTCCAAAATGTTTTCACCAGTCTAAACCCCAGTCAATGGTGCATGTTTCCTTGAAATATTTTGTCTTTTTTGTTTGCTTTTTGTTTTGCCATTCTAGTGAGACTTGATTTGCATTTGTCTAATAATTAGGAAATTTAAACATTTCTTCATTAGCTTAATAAAAATTATCTGCCTTCAAAAATTATCATTTGTTTACATGCTTTAATTTATGCTCTATTGAGAAGTGTGTTTTATTTTTAAAATAAGGGAAAAAATCCTTAGAGATTCTAGATTTCAGACTTTAATCTAACATGTTTATGCAAATATTTTCGCCAATCTTTTCCTTTTCATTTTCATTTGCACCATTTTGGTGGTGCAAAATCTTTTAATTTGTGTATAGTAAAAACCTTGGCTTTTTGTCTTCAATAATTTCTTCCACTGATTTTAAAATGTTTTCCACAGTCAAGGTAAATATATTATTCCTTTCTTCCAGATTAAAAAAAATAAATAATTGAAACAGCTCAATTTTATTATAGTGTACAGGGTGAACATGGCTTCAAATCCATTTAGGGCCATAATGCTATTCAGTTTTCTAGCAGTTTTGTTGAAGAGTAATTTCATTTCCTGGTGTATTTTAGACATGGATTATTAAACACTAGCCTCTAATGAGTTCAGTTCCATTTCTGAGTTCTCTACACTATTCCATTAATCTGTTTATTTTCTAGTACCAATGAGTTTTTGTAATTAATACTTTATAATACATTTTGAAATCTGATAGGGCAAGTTCCCTTTCACAGTTCTTTCTATTTTTGTTCATCTGTTTCTCTAAATTAATGTTATCATTGTATCTGTTTCAGTGTCTACTGATATTTTTAGTGATATCATGTTAAATTTATCAATTAGTTTGAGAAATATTGACATTGATAGACCAATCTATGAAGAATTTGTTCACTTCTTCCTTGTGTGACCTATCCCAACATGTGATATAATTTCAGAGTGGCTGTTAAAAGCGTGGGGATAGTCGATACCTGAATGATCTCTCTCTCTCTTTCTTTCCTCCTCTTCCTCTTTCTTCTTTCCTTCTATATTTTATATATGTAGATGTGTATACATACATATATACATGCATACATATGTGTGTGTATGTGTTTGGTTTATCCCCATTCTGAGCATGGGTTTTTAGCTTAAGATAAGGCAGGGGTTACATTTATCCTGTATTCTGGAGCTTATAAACTACTTTTTTTTTTATCTACATCATCTCCTTTTGAACCTCATGACCATTCAATGAGACGGGCAGGTGCAAGCATTATCAGTATATAACAAAAGATTAGCTAAAGCTCCACATGGTTAAGTGACTTGCCTAGATTTCTCTGTCCACTGCACCAGAGTGCCTTCTAAAAGAGCCAGATCAAGTGACTTGCTTCTAGTTTGTGTTTTCAAATGGCACAAATGGCTTAACTTCGGGCAGAGAATGTAGTGTTAGATATGTTGGTTTTGTTCAGTCATTTTTCAGTCGTGTCCAACTCTTTGTGACCTCATTTGGGGTTTTCTTAGCAAATATACTGTAATAGTCCACTGTTTCCTTCTCCAGCTCATTTAACTGATGAAGAAACTGAGGCAAACAGGGTTAAGCTACTTGCCCAGGGTCACATAGCAAGTAAATGTCTGAGGCCACATTTGAACTCAAAATCAATCTTTTTAGGGGCAGCTAGGAGGCGCAGTAGATAGAGCACTGGCCCTGAAGTCAGGAGGACCTGAGTTCAAATTTGACCTCAGACCAAACACTTGACACTTACTAGCTGTGTGACCCTGGGCAAGTCACTTGACCCCAATTGCCTAAAAAAAAAGAAAAAAGAAAGAATCTTCTTGACTCCAGGCTCAGCACTCTGTGCACTATGGCGCTACCTAGTGTTGCAGTGTTGGTTAGAGGAGAATGCTGGAGTCAGCTCATACTGGCTCATTAGAGACAATATTAAATTTTCAGTGTGAGCATTTACATCATGGAAATCAGCCAATGCTGCAAATTAGGGCTCGATTTGTGTTTTCTTTGATTGTTCAGACTTAAGAAAGAGATGGAAGAAATGTTAATAATGCAAACTAAGCTTTAAAATATGTCATATGTACATTTTTTTCCCCTGAGAGAGCTGGTTGTTAAACATTTATCAACATGCCCTTGGTTACATCTGAGCTTATGAAACATATAACTAAGCTCCAGGGACCTAAAGCCAGTAGTAATTTATGATGGAATAGAAACACCACAGAGAAGACAATGCATCTCACATGAAGGGAGACAAATTCTCATATTCTAAATCTTTGTAAACTAGTTTTATCATATTACCAAATTTTTTTCAAAACACTGTGCAAGTTAAGATATTAAATGTTACTTAGCTCTAAAGATTATCTCTTTTCCATGACAGAAATATCAAGTACAACTATTGTCATAAAGCTGCAGGATTACCAGGAAAACTCATTGCTTAATAAATAACAGTGATAATGAATTCCTGCTTATAAAGTATGGGAAAGAGAACTTGCATAAAAATATCACTACTAGAGATACATTTCTCTAAAAGATGCATGTCTTAACATCCGTGCCTTATGAAAATGAAACATTTATTATCCAAAATGATTTCTTGGAATAGTTACTTTTCAATAGCAACATAGAATACAAATGACACCCGTCCCACCTGAGGGTCAATGGAAAAATACAGTGGAATTAAGCCCAGTCTGGTGTGACATTTCCACAACTATCGATCGCCAAGGAGAAGGAAGGGTTATAGGAAGGGTATATCAGCTTATATGATATGATATATATGTATATACATATACATATATATCATATCATATAAGCTGATACACCAGCTCAGCATAAGTGATGTCAGCTTCCAAAGCCCATAGGTCGTTGTAAAAACTGTGAGCTATGATTTCACTTTTCATGCCCTTACATCTGTTTATCCTCACATTTTCCTGGCTACTCCCTTCAGTACTGCTGTTCTCTTTTCCTGTCTCACCTACAGATTAACTCCTCTGGTTACTTATCCCACAGCTGAAATTGGTGAAAACTTCTTCTACCTGTGCCTTTCTTGTCTTTGTAGCTCTGGCAAGGTCCTGGATTTGGGATTCAATTCTCCACTCACCCTTTAGCCAGGATAGTAACTTAACTCAAGATCTATGACAATATATATGTACAGATTTCTGGCCAAGATGGTTGCATGAATGGAGGCAGGCTGCCCAGCTGCCCCACACCTATGCCAGCAAAATCCTGATTCAAAAATGTTTAAGAAATCTCATGAGAAACTACAGGGTAGTAGCCAACCTCATAGTCCATGACAGTACATATGTATGGCATGAGCACCTGAAGGTAAAGAGGTCAGTCAGCCAACCACCACCACCCCATCATAAAAGTATAATGGGGATAGCACCATTACCACCACCATCATCACCACCACCACCATCACCACTACTATCATCATCATCACCACCACCACCATCACCACCATCATCACCATCACCACCACCACCACCACCCATCATCATCATCACCATCACCACCACCACCACTACTATCATCATCATCATTGCTACCACCATTATCACCAACACCACCACCACCACCACCACACCACCACCACCATCATCACCATCACTACCACCACCACCACCACCATCATAAAAGTATAATGGGGATAGCACCATTGCCACCATCATCACCACCACCACCACCATCATCATCATCACCACCACCACCACCATCATCATCACCACCACCACCACCATCATCATCACCATCACCACCACCACTACCATCACCATCATCATCACCACCACCATCATCACTCCCCCACCATCATCACCACTACTATCATCATCATCATCGATACCACCATCATCACAATCATCACCATCACCATCACCACCACCACCACCACGCCACCACCACCACCCACCACTGCCACTACCACCACCATCACCACCATCACCACCACCCCCACCATCACCACCATCATGACCATCACCACCACCACCACCACCATCACCACCACCATTACTACCACCATCATCATCTTCACCACCATCACCACCATCACCACCACCACCATCACTGCTACTATCATCATCATCATCACTACCATCATCATCACCAGCATCTCATCACCACCACCATCACCACCACCACCACCATCATCATTTTCAGCTTTCTACAAAGGGATATTTATGGAGAAGATATAGCAAGAACAACAGTTCAAAACAATCCCTTGAACAATCGGGGACACATTCTTCCCTTATACCACCTCAGTCCCTGGTATAATTTTGTGGGAAAAGAATTGCTTGAATGCTATTGATAAATTGACAGACTAAACTAAAGTATTATCTGTGGTGGAAAGAGATAGGGCTTCATCAAAATTCTAGATCATTAGAGGAGTTACAGTGGTTATCTGATCCAACCCATACCCCCCAGAAAGAGTTCCCCGGACAGCTTGCCAAAGAAGTGGTCATCTCAATGTTTCTTGAAGACCAACAATAGGGGAACACACAACCTGCCCAGAGAATGCACTTCACTTAAGGATGGCCATACATATTAAGAAGTTTTTCCCTGAAACTAAACCTAGATTTGCCTCTTTGCAATTTCTACTCACTACTTAAATTCTACTTTCTAGGAATAAGGAGAACAAATCTAAAACACTTTCCCCATAACAGCCCTTTGAATACTTGAAAGAGAGCTTCAGGATAAGTATCCCCAGTTCTTTCAATCAATTCACATACTGGCTTCCTTCTTGCTTCAGCTCAAATTCTAACTTCTTCAAGAAATCTTTCCCAATGTCCCCCTTTCCCGCTACCTCCTTTCCTCTGAGATTACCTTTCATGTATTCTATCTGTTTTGCATTGCACTGTTGTCTCCCCCATTAGAATGTGAAATTGTTGGGGGCAGGGACTATGTTTTTTGCCTTAATCCAAATCAAGCTGACAAGCATTTATTAAGCACCTGCTAAGTGCCAGGCTTTATGCTAAATACTGGGGATACAAAGAAAGGCAAAAGACAGTCCCTGTCCTCATGGAACTCAAAATCTGATGGGTGAGACAGCATGCAAACAACTATGCACAGCCATTATACATACAGGATAAGTTGAAGATAATCACAGAGGAAAGGCTCTAGCATTAAGGGGGATCAGGAGAGGTTTTTGTAGAAGAAAGGATTTTAGCTGGGACTTGGAGAAAGCCAGGGAAGCCAAAAGGAAGAGATGAGGGGGGAGAGAATTCCAGGTACAGGAGTTAGCCAGTGAAAATGCAGGGAGTAAGGAGATGGAATGCTATGCATGAGGAACAACTAAGAGACAGTGTCCCTAGATCAGAGCATGTAGAAGGGAGAAAGGTGCAAGAAGACTGGAGAGGTAGAGGGGGCCAGATTGTTAAAGGTTTTAAAAGCCTGGAGGTAATGGGGAGTCCCTGGAGTTTATTGAATGGGGGCGAGGGCTGAAATGGTAAGACTAAATGGTAATGCTTTAGGATGATCGGTGTGACAGCTGAGTGGAAGATGAATCGAAGAGTAGAGATACTTGTGGCAGGGAGGCTAACTGGAAGGCTGTTGCAATAATCCAAGGGTGAGGTGATGAGGAACTGCACCAGGATGATGGTGGCAGTGTCAGAGGAGAAAAGGAGGAATAAATAAGAGATGTCATGAAGGCAGAATGGACAGGACTTGACAATCAATTGGACATGGGTGAGGATGAAAGAGAGTGAGGAGCTGAGGGCAAAAACACCTTGGGGAATACCCAAGATTAACAGGTATGATCTACATGAAGATCCAGCAAAGGAGACTGAGAAGAAGTGGTCAGACAGACATTGGCATATTTCCGTTAATGGCCCCTACATTAACCATTGTCCCTATCTTAATACATCTGTGTTTCTCTATCCAGTCCCACATTCTTTTTTTCTAGTTCCAAAAGAAGAGGATCACTTCTGGTTTGAAGCTGACCCCTCTACCAAAGCACATAACTGGATCCTTTCCTGAATTACAATGAAATTCACTTCCACACCTATTCTTTCCCTATCAAGAATTTTCCACTGGCATATTGGCTTTCAAATATATACACTTCTTAGATAGTGTAGCATCTTTTCTCAGTGTCCCAGCACCTATAAGAAGAAACTTTGTTTCTCTTGGAATTTTTCTCAGACAGAACTTCTGGCCATGTCTCTGAGAGAGTGTTCTCTCTGATAAATTGTTGGTTAGCTGGTGTGGAAATGTCTGTCCTTGCCACTAAGTTATAAAGACACCCTGATTTCAGTGGTATCTGGCTATTATACCTATAGCTTATGACATGGGGTGAGAAAGGTGCCAATTCAGAGAGTTGGTGCCACAGGAGAAATACTGCCAGACCTAGAGTCAGAAAGATCTGAATTCAGATAGCTGTGTGATTCTGAGCAAGTCAGTTAAATTTTGCCTCAGTTGTAAAGCCCATAGCACGTGACCTGGCACTTAATAGTGCCTTAATAGCACATAGTAGGCTCTTAATAAATGTTTGTTTCCGTCTTTCTTTCTCTTCTGAAACTTTGATGTCTCTATTTAGAAAATGTTGCCTCAAGGGGCAGCTAGGTGACACAGTGGATAGAGGGCAGGCCCTGAAGTCAGGAGGACCTGAGTTCAAATCTGGCCTCAGACCAAACACTTGACGCTTACTAGTGTGTGACCCTGGGCAAGTCACTTAACCCCAACTGCCAAAAAAAAAAAAGGAAAGAAAAGAAAAGAAAACGTTGCCTCAGGTATTGGTGCCTTCATGGCTTACCTGTGCTAGTTGGTTTGTACCAAAACCAAATTGAACTCCAACTTGAGGGTGGGAGTTGGTATGGGATTCCACATACCTAATAAATACTGAGGGAGAAAGCCTTCCCAGATGCAGCAGCCAATCCAGTAGCCACTTCAACCCTAGGCAGGCCACATAGACTGGAACATTGGATATAAAAGGGGTCAGAAACCAAACTGGCCAGTGAGAGATTGCAGTAGCACTCAGCTACATCTGAATCAACCCACACTCAGAACAGTAAACTAGACGGTAACACATGCCAAAGAGCAAGTTCAGAGGCTGGTTACCAATAACTAGCACTGAAGGAATGTTTCTGCTGCTTATGTATAACATGGCCAGTAGGGAAGTCATAATGGCCACAGACTTTGGTGTCCCCATTTGAGTCCTCCAGTTTCAGGGTGCTTACAGGGCCTTGTTAGGGGCCATCTTATGTTTCTGACAAACCTTGACCATATTTAGTTTATTGATTCAGTTCAACCTTTGGTTTTATAAAATATATAGTCTTTTTTTCCAAAAAAGTTTCACTTTTATAAATTCACAGAATAAACCATTATTTCTTCAAGTTTATTTTTAAAAAAACATCCCAATCATCGATGTTATAACTATAACCATAACTGTAATAAACATGAAGTTTATAATTTTATCTAAAGAAGAGAAGATCGATGGTTGCCATCACAGTGTGTATATACACTAACTAATCACGCTGTGTAGGGTGGCGTCTTCTGCTACTGAATGCTACGCCACGGACTGGGTAGTTTTGATGTACTGTAGACCAGGATGTTTTAATTTTGTACTTCTTATATCTGTGTGTGTTTAAACTGTCATAAATAAAATGAAAAAATAAGGAGTAATACAATTTTTAACATGAAAATATCGGTATGTTTGTAGTAACAACTGAAAGGTAAATTCTACTTGATTTCATTTTCTTAAAGTATAATATTGATGTATTTTGTTTGCATAATAAAAAGTGGTTTTCATTTTAATTTCAAGAAAGAATATCTTATATTTAAAAACAAGGCACTATGAAATGTAAAGACAGTATTAACATTCCATTCTTAGTTTTATTTGTACTGCCAGTATAAAAACCAATGTTAAAAAAATAACCATTTACTTTTAAGTGGGACCAATAATTTTAAAGTCGCCATTATGGGACATATTAGATATTTGTAAGAAGCAAAACAGGACATCGAAGATAATTAGCTGCTTATAACAAGATAGCGTGCTGCTAATATCAATATTTAAGAATTAATATTCCCAAACTGCCATGTAACATATTTTTACAGTATAAACTTAAAATGTATGTGAGATGTCAAAAGAATGTCCTTAAATTGAGCAATGATGTTTTGGTACTTATTTCAGATCAGAAAATGGTAATATTACTATCAATGTTGTCCGTGATACAAATTTTTGACAAGTTTTTGGCTAAGATTGGGTGACTAGATCACTTTTCTCTGATAGAGAAGAATCTTGTAATAATGAATGAGGTTCTTGCCTACTGCTGTTGCATATACTAGTATATGCATTTATATTATTATTATATTTATTGTCTGCAACAGCATATTCAGTCAACAATTCACTTTGTATTTTCAAGTGATTCATGTAGTTAAAATAAGTATTTTTCATAAATTAAAAATAAAATCATAAATTAAAAATAAAATAAAATTTAAAAATGTATATTTAAAAGGAATAGCAAGTTATGCATAGTAGATTTACAGTTTCATGTGCAATCATCTTTTTTCTTTTATTATACTATATTATGGAAATGCTTGCTTTATTCCATAAATTAAAAAAAACAGACAAATATGTGAACACATAAGTGATTCACTGAAAATAGGGAGCACATAGAAGATGGGCAAATGTGGAACACTTTTCAGGTCTCTTTGTGCTATGAGGATGCAGGCTTCTCAGAATCTGGAACAATCCCATCTAATACAGGACAATTAACGAGCTTAATTTAGGTATATTTGCACATTCATACATACCATACAGCATATCCCATACAAATAGGTAACATTTGCTCAGTTTTGTAGATTACTTACAATTATTTCGCATTATTTTGGATATTTTATTTTGTATCTTAATAATTCTGTGCTTATAATGAGTAGAGTTCTCCAAAGCATAGGGAACCCCTTGAGGCATAGGGATGGTGAGGGCAGTTCTGAGGATGCCCAAGTGATAATGACTTCTTTGGCCATGGCAATCTATGAAGAAGGGGAAATGAAAATGTGGCCCTCTGTGGTCCCTTTTAGTTTCTGCAATAATGGTGGCAGAAGAGACTACTTGGTAAAAAAATTGGTAATGAGAATCATACCAATTTT
Organism: Phascolarctos cinereus; assembly: GCF_003287225.1. Taxonomy (NCBI): domain Eukaryota; kingdom Metazoa; phylum Chordata; class Mammalia; order Diprotodontia; family Phascolarctidae; genus Phascolarctos; species Phascolarctos cinereus. The sequence continues at coordinate 22,709,869 of NW_027555847.1, forward strand.
TGTTTTGTTTTCAATGTCTTATAGACTTTGATTTAGCTGGTGGTATTCTAAATGTGAGATGCTTGTCCAGTGAATAAGGAGTGGAAATACTACATTATGATTACAGATGATACTAGAAGACAAGAGGAAGTTGCTGCTTGTTGGGAGAATTCAATGAGAGAATTGGCTGAGTTGTCATTGTTTACCAAAGGCACAAGAGGCATCATTTCATGAGACATTTGACTACCTGGTATCACAGTACTCGTAATAAGCATTTGGAAAGAGACCACTGTGAAAATAATGATGTGTTGCAGATGATGAAATTGACACTACAAGGGTCTTGAGACCTTCCATGTAGAAGTAGGCATTGGGGGAAATTATGAAAAAAAATAGATTGGAAAACAGATTGGAAACACTTTTTATAAGAAAAGACTGAGGAAGTGCTGTGTATTTTAAGCACTAAATAACCACCCCAAGAATAAAATTGTGGGTACTTTTAGGCAATTGATGATTTATTCATATGAGAGTAACTTCTGAAACAGCTGTCAGTTGGACCACCGACTTGTTCAAGCAAAGTTCAAAATCAGTGCCTAATTAAAAGAAAAAATAAAGGTGAGAAAAAATATTGTATGTACCTGAGCCAACTCCAATGAGACCTTTTAAAATAAATTGTTGATGTCAAAATCTGGGAAATCAGTAAAAGAAATGACATTGACTTCACCTTTACTGAGATTAACTGATGTAAATAATTTGCCATCAGAGGAAGAGTCTAGAAATTGCCTTTAGGTAGCTCTGGGTGGTACGGTGGATAGAATGCTGGGCCTGGACTCGAGAAGATTCACCTTTGTGAGTTCAATCTAGCCTCAGATACTTCCCAGCTGTGTGATGTTGGGCAAGTCACTTAACCCTGTTTGCCTCAGTTCCTCATCTGTGAAATGAGCTGAGGAAGAAAATGGCAAACCACTCTTTGCAAAAACAAACAAACAAACCCAAACGGGGTCGTGGAGAATCGGACACAACTGAAAAACGATTTAAGAACAAAACTATTTTATTTTCTTGTCACCAAAAAGATTTGGAAGCCCAGTGCAAGACTGGTTCAGAATATAAACTTATGTGTAACATCTTAGAAAGAGGATGGTAGAAAACTTTCTGTGATTCTGTGAGAACTTGTCAAAAACATCACACAACCATTCACAAATCCTGCAGTTCCTTGGACACATAAGGTGTCTTCACTTATGAATGTTATGAGAAGACACAAAAAATGGATATAAAAATCAAAAAAGCTGTGTAGCTCCAGTTCAAATGGAGATAGATGACCTCCCCCCCAAGATGAACATTTTCATAGTTTCTTTGAAGAGACCCACAGACTTGGTGAAAAGTCACTATTTCAATTGAAACAAGCAATAAAACTGTTCATATTTTTTTGGTCCAGAGAACCACAACTGAGCATGTGCCTAATGGAGGTCAAAGATGGGAAGAAAGGCCCCAGACATACCAACACATGACTAGTAGTACCTTTTGCAGTAGCTCCAATTGGAAATAAAGTGGGTGCCTTTTGACTAGGGGAAAACTGTGGCATTTGAATATAATAGAATATTGCTGAGCCACGAAAAATGACAAAGTGAGGAATTAAGAGAAACATTGGAAGACTTGCATGAACTGACAACAAAGAAAGCAGAACTAAGAGAGTGAAATATACAATATCTATAAATGAAAACAGCAACACAAAAAGGCAGCTGAATTTGTTTAAAAAGCAATGGGTCATAATGGTTCCAGAGGACAGAGGATGAAACACAACACCTCCTCTTGTTAAAGAGGTTTGGCTTGTGTTCCCTTCTTCTTTGAAGGTTCAATGGCAATGGGGGATAAGAGAAAGTATGCAAAGGACAAAAGGGATCAGCAAAACTTTAAAGTAAACTATATTACTATATGTATATATATGCATATACCAAATTACTTGTAATATACCCCAAAGAGATCAAAGATAGAAAGGTTTCACATAAATGAAAATATTCATCGCAGCACTTCTGGTAGCAAAACACTGGAAATTAGACTGTGAGCTCCTTGAGAATGAGGACTGTTTGGTTTTTCCCTTTCTTTGTAGCCCTAGCATTTAGCACAGTGCCTGGTACTTAATATATGCTAGTCGATTTATTGCCTGAAATAAGGTGGGCTCCAATATTTGGTGAATGTCTGCACAAACTTTTTTTATAGAATGCAATAGAATAGTATAGTTCTCTAAGAACTGAAGAATAAGAGGAATTCAGAAGAATCTAGAAAGCCTTTTATGAATTAATGTAAAAAGAATCAGAAGAAAAAATATACACCATCTAACTACCTTGAAATTAACTACCTTATTTTTATTTGTATTTATTCTCTTTATGTACCATAGGACCTTTCCTTCTATTTCTAGCTAAGACCTCTAAAGGTTGTCTCTCCTATTAAAATGTGAGCTCCTTGGGAACAGAGATTGTAAGCACCTAATAAATGTTTTCTCATTAATTCACATTAATTCTGTATATATCTATGTATGTACCTGTCTCCCTTGTTTGAATGTAAACTACCTGAAAGCAGGGATTGTTCCTTTTTTTGACTTTGTATCCGTAGTGTTTGCCATGATTCCTAGCACATAGTAGGTACTTAAATAAATGCTTATTGGTTGATTGATTGAATATAACTTCAATAATACAAATGTCAAAAATAGTAAAAGGAAAATGAACTCTGAGAAGCTGTAATAATAATGATGATAATAATAGCTAGCATTTATGTAGTACTTTAAATGCTTTACAGATATCTCATTTTTTCCACCTCACAACAACCCTGGCAATAAGTTTTATTATTATTCTTATTTTACAGATGAGGAAATTGAGGCAGGCAGAGACTAAGTAGCTTTTCTGGGGACATTCAACTACTAAGTGTCTGAGGCTGGATTTGAACTCAGGTTTTCTTGACTCAAGGTTCAGCACTCTATCCACTGCACCAATCTTGGTCTCAGAGAAAAGAAGATGAAATTCACGGCTCCTTACAGAAGGGTAGTGATGATGAGGGATGGCAGGTTGAAAAGATGGGGACTGACGTCCTCTAAGCATGGAAAGCTGATTGTGTCTCATAGACCATTACTGCGTTGTTGGTTTTGTTGAACTCTTTTCCCTTGTTACCAAGGAAGGTTTTAATGGAGGGGAGGCTATGTCAGGAAATAACTGTCACATATAAATAAAAGGCATCAATGAAGCTTATTAAAAATATGAACTTTTCTGAACTAGTCCCTCATCATGGGGCTATCAGTGACTCCTTGAATAAAGTTGGCCTGCTTCAACAGCAGGTGTTAGGGATGACTTCCCATCTCGCTTGATCAGTCAGAGTCAAGCCTCAAGTTTACATCTGACTCGACATCAGTTCTACATAAAATGCCAAGCAGATCTTTCAGCCTATCTTCAAGTGCTGACATTTAAAAGGGGTTACAATGAATCCGCTAATTAAGATATATAATGCCTAAACAGCAGTGATAGAGAGGCGGACCACTGAATGGTGGTCAACAGAATCGAGCATAAAGAGATCAGCAAAGATGGAAGACTTTTGGCCAATTTGAACCGCCCAGATGTCTGAGGCTGTGAGATCCAGACAGAGATCAAAGCAAGGCAGGAAGCACCTCAGCCAGAAAGGGGGCTGCCCTAGGAGTTAAGCCAACTGCAGAAAATTACCCAGGCCTCTTTCTACCAGAGACCAGCTGCCTATCTTAGTACTTTTATAAACTCTCTGCAGTATTTTGTTTCATGTATGAAATGTACAGTGACTGATAATTTGAGAACTGGGGTCTTGTTTTTAGAAAACAGCTTGAACTGACTCGCTCCTCTCAACATACTAATAAGTGCATCCCTGTCTTTAGTTAGTTATATGCCTACCTTCAGGAAGACACTGCTTAGAGGCCAGTACTGTAACTTTTAAGAGAAGCATGCTCTTGGAGGAAACTACAGCCATATAATTTACAGGGGACTTAGAGCTGCAGCTAGTTTTTATTAGGCAAAAAAATAGGGCTGTCTCCCTAAAGGAAGTCAAATCAGGAATGTACAAAATGTTTATGAAGTGCCCTGCAAATTAAAAGTTAGAAATTTTCAAATATAGTTTACGTGCTTTGTGCTCTTATGGCACAAGCACAATTAGCAACCATCATTAATAGGTCAGTTTTCTTTTTGTTATATTTGCATAACTGACTGGTTTCTGCAGAGACACAGGAAGGAAATGTATGGCCTTAGAATAATGTCCCATTCACTGCTTCTGCATGGATCTGCTCCAAGAAGTTTATCCTTCATCGTAAAATAATCAAGGACATTAAAAAAACATTATCATCCATAAATACTAAATGATGAAGAGTCGTCAATGTGTGCCTGAAGATCCTTCTTCTTAAATCTTTTCTTGGGTTTGTTAAGAAACAGCAGACATTTCTCACTGATCTGTTTCCTGTTACATGAAATAAAAACACCCAGTTCTTTCACATTCAATTAACTATAGCTAATAAAGTCACAGCAGGTCCCATCTGAGTACATTTTTCTTTTTTTTTTTTAATTGCGTTTCTGTCATCGCAATGTGGAATCAGTCAAAATCACAACAATAAATATTCATCTCATAAATATAATTTAAAAAACAAAAATCTCTGTGTATATAATAAGCACCTACTATGTGCCAAGTATTATGTGATGCCTGAGAATATCAAATAAAACCAAACTAATTTTTTTTAAAAAACTCCAAAAAGTTCTTGTCCTCAAGGAGTTTATGTTCTACTGAGGGTATGTAGTACACATGTAGGAAGAGAGCTAAAAATACAGGATTAGGAGGACAGGTGGAAACTGCACTTCAAAGTTTGGGAACATCATTGCATGTTAGATGGTTTGGGACCACCATTAAACATTAGACATGGTTGTAGAATTACAGCAGGGGTTCTTCACCTGCAATCCATGAATAGATTTCAGAGGGTCTTGTGAAAATGGAAGGGAAACATTTTTTTATTCTCCTTAACCTTGAACTGAAATTTAGCGTTTCCTTTGATTACCAATATAGGTAACTTCTTTGAGAAGGTGTCTTTGAGTTTCATGAGATAGCCAAAGGTATCCATGACTCAAAAAAAGTTTACCTACTTTAGAACTAGAGGGGCCTTAGAGATCATTGGTTTCAACAAAAGAGGAAACAGAAGGCCAGTGAGGTTAAATAACTTGCTTGGGATAACATAGCCAATAAATATCTGAGGCAAGATTGGAATGCAGGTCTTTCTGACTCTGCCCACTCTACCCATAACTCTAGGTCTATCTCAACCTCCATAGCACCTTAAAGTTTGTAAAGCATCTTACATATATCATCTCCTTTGGACCTCAAAATTATAATGTTGCAAGTCCAAATACTGAGTGCTCCATAAATATGTATAGATTATTTGCGTTGCAGATTTCCTATAAACTTGTAAGAGCTATTTCTTTCCAAATGTCTAATAAATTGCAAAGATAGATCTGAGCCTTTGTAGTGGGAGTACTTGGAGTCTAGCTGGATTCTCCCTCCCTTCCTTGTATAGCTTTACTTAATGGCACTTCTGAAGGTGGCATTCTCCCAGTGATGCCACCACATCATTAGTAGAGAAACTTTTTCTGTTCCTTCAGTCTTCCCTTGCCCTCCTTCTGCACCCCAAGCAGTCCTAGGACAGTGGAAGTAGATACTGTAATGGTAAAGTGGTGGTGGCAGCAGCATCAAGGATAATCTCTCCCAGACCAATGGGCAGGATAAAACAAGCTATCCCATTAACTCCAGATGTTCTCTACATGATGCCAGGTTCTTGGGAATGATCAGTGGTTTGGATTCTTTTTCATTAATTTAAATATTAGTCCTTGTACAAACAGATGTCTCTAAGCTTCTACAACAGAGAGGGGAATGATAATATACTGTACCATTTGGTCCAACAATCTAGTTTATGTTGAATTCCAAAGCCCCTCTTTAGTCTCTTAATTAATAGCCTAGGAAGCTGAAAGCAGGTTTACCTAGCTTAGCTTTCTTATTTTACTAAATGTATTAAGCTGCCAACTAATATAGGAGATGAGAGTAAGTTTGATGGAGGTTAATAGTTTATTCATAAGCCAGATAGAAATCAAACTAATCCTGATTCATTCATTCATTCATTCAATTCAATTCAATTCAACAAACATTTATTAAGCACCTATGATGTGCTAGGCACAGTGTTAAAGGCTAGGGATACAAAGAGAGGCAAAAGACAGTCCCTGCCCTCAAGGAGGTCACAATCTAATGGGAGAGACAGCATACAAACAAATGCATCCAAAGCAAGCTATATACAGGATAAATAGGAAATAATTAAAAGAGGTCAAGCCTTGCTATTAAGAGGGGTTAGGGAAGGCTTCCTGCAGAAGGTGGGATTTTAGTTGGGACTAAGAGGAAACCAAAGAGGTCAGTAGTGGGAGTGGAAGAGAGAGAACGTTCCAGGCATGGAATGTCCAGAGCCTAGAGATGGAGTGTAATGTTGGAGCAACAGCCAGGAGGAGACACTGGATCAGGGAGTAACGTGTAAGAAGAGTGGAAAGGCAGGAGAGGGCCACTGGAGTTTATTGAGTGGGGGGGGAGGTGACATGGTCACATGCATGCTCTAGGAAAATCACTTTGGTGGCCAAATGGAGGATGGACTGGAGTGGGGAGAGATTGAGGCAGGCAGATCCACCAGCAGCTATTGCAATAGTCCAGGCACGAGGGCCTGCACCAGGGTGGGGGGCCGTGTCAGAGGAGAGAAGGAGGCATATTGGAGAGATGTGACAAAGGTGGAAATCACTAGGCTTTGGCAACAACTTGGATGTGGGGAGTAAGAAAGAGAGAAATCCAGGACGACTTCTGGGTTGGGAGCCTGAGGGATTGGGAGGATGGTGTTTCTGCAGTAATAGAGAAGGTAGGAATGATTTAGGGGGAAAGAAAATGAATTCTGTTTTGGAAATATTGAGTTTAAGATGTCTACAGGGTATCCAGTTCAAGATATCTGAAAGGCAGATGGAGACGTGAGATGGAGGTCAGAAGAGAGAAAGATTGGTTCAGGGAAAGTTGATATGATATACATCAGCAAAAAGATGGCAATTAAATCTGTGGAGCTGATGAGATCACCAAGTGGAGAAGCATAGAGGGAGAAGAGAAGAGAGCCCAGGACAGAGCTTTGAGAGATATTTATGGTTAGATGATCTGGAGGAATATCCAGCAAAGCACACAGAGAAGGAGTTATCAGAGAGGTAGGAGGAGAACCGAGAGAGAGAGAGAGAGAGAGAGAGAGAGAGAGAGAGAGAGAGAGAGACAGAGAGAGAGAGAGAGAGAGAGAGAGAGAGAGAGAGAGACAGAGAGAGAGAGAGAGAGAGACAGAGAGAGCGACAGAGAGAGAGACAGAGAGACGAGAGACACAGAGAGACACACAGAGAGAGACAGAGAGACAGAGAGAGAGAGAGAGACAGAGAGAGACAGAGACAGAGAGAGTCAGAGACAGAGGCAGAGAAACCTAGAGAGAAAAGAGTGCCAAGCAGGAGAGAGTGACGTCTCAAACACAGAGAGTCTGGTCTTCATTAGAGCCTGCTCCCCTCTTCTTGCCCTCTGCCCTCCTTGATGGTCATGCTTCCTTCATGACACTGTTATGGGTGAGGCATAAAAGCACAACACATGCCCTCAGTCTTCTCTGTCGCTCAAGTTGACAAATGCTAATTTCCTGGTCCTACCATCACTAATCTCCTTTGGCAAGTCAACTCTATGAAATAAATTATACAGCCACCCATCAACAATGCAATTCAACTAGCATTTATCAGAGGCCTACTATGTTCCAGGTGCTAGGGGTAGAGACAAAAGCGAGGCAGTCCTTGACCACAAGGAGTTTACATCCTATTGACGAAAACAGTAAGTACAATACCCATGGTAAATAAACGCTGACTGTATATTAAAAAATAATAAGGGTCAGGGGAAGTGGGATGTTGTTTTTACAAGGGATCATGAAAGGCTTCCCCTGGGAGGTAGCACTTAAGCTGAGCCTGCCATAGGTAGAATGGAATGAGGGCCTCCAAGGGGCAGAGGCAAGGAGAGAAGGCCCTCCAGGCATAAGGGACAAAAGCCAGGAGGCCAGAGATGAGTGTGAGAGCTATGACTAGTCTTGGAGTCAAAAGAGACTCTGGCAAAGACCTGCTGTTTGACCCTGGACTGGGAAACAGGGAGCTCAATGAATGGCAGGTTTGGAACCAGAACCCTTGAAGTCAAATCCGGCCGTTATTAGCTCCCTGAGTGAGTGGGTGTGCCTAACCTCTGTGGCCTTTGGCTTCCCATCTGGGAAGGAAGGGAACTCCACCAGCTGATAGCTCACACTCCTTCTAGCTCCTTAGCCACCAAAACCTTTCTGAATTTCCACTTTCCTCATGTGCAAAATGAAGACAATAATACTTATGCCATCCTCTGTCTCCCATAGTTGTTTGGTAAGTATTTGGTAAACCTGAGGAGGTTACATAAATGAGCAAGGTCCTAATTGAGCAGTATTTTGTTTTTCCAATTTAGTAGAAGTCTTTGATGACATTTACACAGTGCTCTGAAATGCTTTGCACCCATTATCTCTTTGACTTCTGTGATAATTCTGTGATGCTCTACAGGTTTAACAAAACTGAGGCTCACAGTCATGGAGGGACAAAGTTTGAGGTCCCTTTTCATAGGAGGCCTTTCCTGCTTCCCTCCAACCTCCCCCAAGCTGCTAGCACTTTCTCCTTTTAGCCTACCTACCTGCTTTGTATGTATCTTGTATAGATCTATTTTTTCTTTCTCCAGTGACTATAAACTTCCTGAAGGCAGGGACTGTCTTTTGACTTTCTTCGTACCCCCAGTGCTTAGCTCAGTGCCTGACACATAGAGGTTAACACGTGCTTCAGTACTCTGTTCTCTGCATTACACTGTCTTTAAGGGTGGGGATCTTTACTTTGTCTATCTGCACAGCCTAGCTTTACAGGAAGCATGAACAAATCCGCGCTGACTGACTATTTTCCTTCCCTCCTCCGTCCCTGGAGCCTCTTACTGGTTTGCTTCCAGACTGAAAAAGCTGGGGATGCCACCTGCCTAGTGCAATAGGCTAAGCTTCCCTATTGCATTATTACTCCCAGGATTAACAGCAAATGGGCCTCAAGCATACACAAGGATCTGTGGTTTAAAATAAGAGGAAACTGAAATGTTTCCATTCTACTGAAATATGAAACCAACATGAACTCACATCAACATTTCCAGGAGCCATGTGGGCACACCCTCCACGGAAGCAGATCACAGCCCCTCCAAAACTTAGCAGATGGTCCTTGTGAGTTTCTGAGAGTGAAAAGCTGTTAAAAGCTAGCTATTATTATGAGCTAAGAAGGTAGAAAGATAATGCGATGCAGGGAAGGAAGAGTAAATAGTTGTTTATTTAATGTGATGACAGAAATATTAATCAATAAGCATTTATTGAGTGATTGCAAGGAACCGGGGATACAAAAACAAAATGAATTTGTCTGTGCCCTTATGGAACTTCCATTCTTGTGAAGGAAGCAAGGTTTATTGGTAGACATACAAAATATATGGAAAGTAATTTCTGGGAGAGACAGACAGACAGACAGACACACACACACACACACACACACACACACACATACACTCACAGAGAGAGAGAGAGAGAGAGAGAGAGAGAGAGAGAGAGAGAGAGAGAGAGAGAGATTCAACGGTCTGGGGGACAGAATGCTGCTCTGGAGGCAGGAAGATGGTTCCAGTCTTTCCTCTGGCACTAGCTGGGTGACCATGAACAAGTAACTTAATTTCTCTGATCATGAGGTGGGTCTCTAAGACTATATGTTATAGGTAGGTTATGATATAAAAAAATATAGCACCATATTTTTCCCAGTAATTTTTTCTTTGGAGACGCAATGCTTTCGGCCATCCCTCGGTGTCCTAGGGATGTGGTTAGCCAGTCAACGAGCATTTATTGAGCACCTCCTATGGGCCAAGCACTGTAATATGCACTGGGGTGCAAAGAAAGGCAAAAAAAATCCCTACTTTCAAAGGGCTCATAGGCTTAAGAAAGAGTTAACATTCAAACAGTTATGTGCTTACAAGATAGATACAGAATAAATCAGAGAGAATCACAGAGGGAAGATGCTAGCATTAATGGTGATTGGAAAAGGCTTCTTATAGAAGTTACCTGGGACCTGAAGGAAGCCAGGGAAGCCAAGAGATGGAGATGAGGAGGGTGAGAATCCCCGCCTGGGGGACAGTCGGTGAAAATGCCCGGAGACGGCTGATGGACTACCCGGTGTGAGGAACAGCAGAGGTGCTAATGTCACCAGATGGCAGAGTATGTGGGGGTTATAAGGTATAAGAAGCCTGGAAAGGTAGGAAGGGACCAGGTTATGAAGGGCTTTGAATGGCAAGCTGATCATGGAGGTGATAGGCAGTCACTGGAGTTTATTGAACAGGGGCCTGAAATACTAAGACCTCACTTTGGTGGCTGAGCAGAGGGTAGATTGAAGGATGGATTAAAGTGAGGAGAAACTTGATGGAGGAGCCAGGCACAGGGAGATGAGAGTCTGTACCTTTCAGGTGCATTGTGGCATTGTCAGAGGAGAGAAGGGAGTGTATTTGAGAGATGTTACAAAGGTCAAAGTGATGGGGGGGAGGCAATGAGAGACGGTACAGAGTCCAGGATGATACCTACGTTATGAGCCTAGGAGACTGGAAGGAAGGTGGTGCCCTCAATAGTGATAGAGAATGTTGGAAAGAGGGAAGGTTTGGGTGAAAAGATACTAAGTTCAGGTTTAAACAGGTTGAGTTTAAAATATCTATGGAATATCCCATTTGAATGTCCAACAGGCAGTTGGAGATTGAGACTAGAGGTTAGGAGGGCTGGATAAGTAGATCTGGGAATCATCCTGAGAGAGAAGTTTATTGAATCCGTAGGAGGTGGTGAGATCACCAAGCAAAATAGTATAAAGGAAAAGAGAAGAGAATAAATGAACATTAATGTCCTAATTGGAGAAGTTGTGACCTGTTCAAAAGTACAGCTGTTGAGAAGTAGGGGCAAACGGAGGGAGAATCAAGGCATTTCCTGAATCCCAGACAGCCTTAGCAGAGTTTAGCAAACAGCAAAGGGAAAAGGGAAAAGGGAAATCTCATTGGCTGGCTATCCAAGATGAAGATCTGAACAGATGGAGACTTTACAGGCTCATTCTAAAGCCAGCATCTGACTAACAATAGACACTCAAACCACACAGTTGGTTTTTTTTTCCCTAATGACTTCCTCTGAAATAAATAAGTGTATCAGTTAAACACAACTCAAATTCTTGGCTGAATTTTGTGTACGTCCTGGGCCATAGAACAGCACCATGTGCTTATTCATTTACAATCATAAGTTACTCCAGTGGATTATTAGACTAGGTCCAGATCCTTTGTCATTCAATTTTAACAGTGAAACACCCAACACATCGAGACTATTCTGGTTGCATGCAACTGAACTGAAATTCTCTTCTGCAGCCTATGTGGTACACCTCCATCAGGAACTGCGTCTGGTAGGTGGCATTGTTTCCTTAGGAACAGAATACAACCATTTCTTTTCAATCAGAATCTTGAACTCAATCATGCATGCAGAGATTGGGAGTCTGTGACAGTTTATAAATTAGACTGTAGGTGCTGGCTTTCCAGGAGCTATAGGTGGTGGTGGAAAGAACACTGAATTTATCAGCCAAGTCCCTGGGAACCTGTCCTGACTTTGATACCTGATTATCTGGGCGACATTGGGCAAGTCACTTAACCTTGTTGGGCATAAGAAAGTTTTTGTTCTATCTTTTGGGACTGTTAGAAAGAAAGCACCAAAGAAGTTAACCCCAAAGTCCATAAATCACAACCATACTCTTACCCAGGGATATCACTCCTAGCTTTACATCCCAAAGAGATCCAAGATAGGGAGAAAGAAGTCTTGGGTATAAAACTTTTTTGGTTGTTCTAGCAAAGAAATGGAAGCAAAGTAGGTACTCATCAATTGGGAAATGGCTGAAGATACGAATGTAATAAAAATTCAGTTTCGTGTACAATCGTCTTGTCTGCTTTGTATATGAAAAGGCTTATGTTTGAGTGCATATTTAAATAAAAACTATAAAATAAGGGTTCAGTTCCAGGGATGAAATAGAGGTCATTTTGGCCTTACTGCCTCTTCCCAAATTCCTCTCCAGGAGTTCTTAACTCAAGGGTCATGAACTTTAACCTCCCCTTCCCACAACTTTGATAACTGTGTTTCAATATAATAGATTTCCTTTGTAATTCTATGTTAGGTTTTTTATATATTTAAAATGTGATCTGAGAAGGGGTCCATAGGTTTTCCCAGACTGAAGCTCCAAGGGTCCTTGACACAAAAGAGTTGGCAACAAGTATTTATAGATTGGAAAGGGAGTAGAGACAAAAGGGATAAATGAGGTTATTCAGGAATAACAATCACAGAACTTGAGAGTAATTAGGGACCATCCATTTCTGGAAAAGAATCCTTACAACTATATACCTAACAAAGTCATCCAGCCTTTTTCTTGAAGCCCTCTAGTGAGGGGGAATCTCACCACTGCCTAAGGCAGCCCTTTCTACTTTTAAAACAACTGTTAACATATATTTCTATAATGCTTTAAATGTCCTATATGGGGAAGTTGTGACCTGCCCATCTTATGTGATCTTCACAACAAGCCTAGGAGGTTGGTATAATGGTCATCTCTACTTTACAGATAGAGAAACTGAGGCTCATGTTGAGTGACTTGCCCAGAGTCACATACCTGGTTTGTAGTATCTGAGGCAGGATTTGAATCCAACTCCTTAAAATCTTCCTAACTCCAAGTCCAACACTCTAGGTACATCATCCTGGGCCATCTCCAGTTGTCCTGATTCATATCTGGCTACTGAACTCATATGGCTCCAGAGGAGAAAGTGAGGCTGGCAACTTTGCACAGGCCTTCCTCATTTAAATCCAATTCATTTGCATGTCATGGCATCACCTCCCTAATGTCATGGTCCTCTTAGAGAATGCAGGACAAACAGTAAGCAAGGCACATACCGTATTACATCACCTCTGAATAGCTTTAATTGTTAAATTTTTCCCCATAGGCAGTCTAAATTAGTTTCTTTACAACTTTCACCCAAGGCTTCTAGCTCTGTGCTGGGGGCAATCAGAACAAGCTTGTATTGGTTTTATATCACCAACAAATACTTGTTTTCAGCACTGTCTAAAGCCTCCTTTCTTTCTATCTGGAACAAATACCTGTAGGCAACTTGGTACAAGTAGAATCTCAGCTTAATTAGGATGCTTTCATCTGATGGATGAATTAATCTGGAAGCAAAGAGTGCCATGACCTCATGAATACATAAGACATTAGCTCTTCCTAAGGGTATCAGTGATTATCAGAGATTTTTGTGTTTTTGGAAATATTTAGTCCCTCAGTGAAAAGCACTGAAGTTCTTCCTTTGTGGACTAGGAAGGGAGAGAAGACAGATAAAAATTTGAGAAAGGTACTCCAGCAGTTCACATTTATTACATTGTTCACATTAAAAATAAACCCACTGGCCAGTTCAGCCCCAGGTCAGAGTAAAAATCTGGTATGACCAAGGGAACCACAGTTGACCCATGGGAAAAGCTCAGCAATTATAACAATGGAAAAAGACCCAGGGGATGTCTTCTACAATGGGAGAAGCAGTAGAGAAATCTGGAATAGCTGGGCCATGGGCTGATGCTATAAGTGTACAAAATGCTACCTCTGTTCATCAGAAGACAAATGGAAATGATAAGACAGCTCTCCAATAATTCATGCTAATTGGACAATGCCTTAAAACAAAATGTGGAGCTCTCCTATAAGGGAGGAGGGGGGAAGGAATAAGCATTTATTAAGTGCCTACTATGTGCCAGGCATTGTGCTAAGTGCTTTGCAGTGATCTCACTTGCTCTTTACAACCACCCAAGGTGGTAGATGGTATTATTATCCTCACTTTACAGCTGAAGAAACTGAGGTAGACAGAAGTTAACTGATTTGCCCAGGGTCACACAGTTAGTGTGAGATCTGAGGCCAGATTTCATTTTCAGCCCATCACTCTATCCACTGTGCCACCTAACTGCCAATGCAGAGAAGGAAGGCATCTTCAACTATTGTAATCTCTGCAATTCAACAAAACAAATTAAGGTCACACTGAATAGCTGTCAGCAAAGTATGCTTTCCCAATTTTAGAAACAAAAGATGTGCCTGTTAGTTTGACGGTTTCCTTATGTGCAGAGGTATTCTTTTATTTAACAAAATGCTGCTACTACAAGTCATATTTACTATTTCACAATTACTATTTAATTAAAAATGTTTATTTGTTGAACTCAGGGCATCTGCCTGTTTTAGATCAACAGCAGGTGAAGAATTATATCCCGAAGCTAAAATCATCCTTCCTTGAATATCTGCAGGGCTGACTCGCTAGAGATAATCGGAATCAGAGAAAGAGGCAAAGGAGGAACTTTGTATTTTATACCTTTCTCTTTTCATTTTGCAGGCTTGTTTTCCTAAGGCCAAATCTGTTGTGAAAAATACAACTAATGGTTCTTTGCTGATGAACACTGTTAATCCACTTTCAAATAAAATGCTTTTCCCATAATCCATTGAAAAATGATTTTGGAATAATGATCTTCAGTAGGCTTTTTCTGAAGGTTGCATTCAGATAATAGGATGTCAAACTGAATTTCAAGATGTATACCCTTAGGCAAGTCACTCAATCTCTTCGAGCCTCAGTTTCCTTACCAATAAAATGAGGGAATTGGACCAGGTGATCTCAAAGCCCTTCCAGTTCCAGATCCACGATGGACATTTAATTAAACCTTTATTAAACACCTGCTATGTGCATGTCACTGTGTTAGGTGCTGTCACATAAAGGTAACAATTCCTGCCCTCAGGGAGCTTATGTACTAGTGTGCCACATTGAATTCATGCACAGTTACATTGTGTAATCTAGCTATAGATACTTTTCTAATTCAAATGTTCTGAGTGCTGGGATTACCTTCAAGTAGCCACTGTACCTGAAAGGTCTACTCCCAAAGCAAGACACAGGACACACACTCTGAGCAGAGGAAGGGGAAGAAATAAGTCAAGTCAACAAGCATTTCTTGTGGGCTTACTATATGCCAGTCATGTTGCTAAGCGCTGGGAATACAAATATAAGCAGAAAGAAAGGCAGTGCTTGCCCTCGGGGAGTTTACATTCTAATGGGGGAAAACAAGACAAAACAACAGAAAAAGAAGCTGGAGAGTTGAAGGTGGGGGAAGATGGAGGTAACTGGTATAGGAACATTTCAGAGAAAGTTTGGGAAGAAAGTCAAAAGTATAAGTTGGAGAGGAAAGAAGACCCGGTTGGCTGGGCAACCCTCTTAAACATGAGGTGCTGGGAGTCACCAGACAATCTGAGGGAAGGGCAGTGGAGGAAGTACTTTCAATGTATGAAGGCCAGGGCTGGAGTATGCTACCAGAGTGGAGAGTTTTCTGGGAGACGTTGCAGACTAAAGAGAGTTAGTTGAATGAATATGAATGAAGACAAAGAGTATAAAATCAACTTTATCTGGAAGGACTAACCAAAATTAAGTCAATTGGCACAAAAGAACTGATTTCCAACCAAAGAAATCAATAACTCTTATGGACTTGCTCTTGAGAACAACACTCTTTCCTAAATATTTTGTATTTAAACAGGAGGTATGGGGTAGTGGATAGAGAGCTGGCTTGAAGTCAGGAAGACTTAAGTTGGAGCCCTCTCTCTGACCCATACTGGCCGTGTGACCCTGAGAAAGTCACATACCTTCTCAGTGTTCTAGGCAGTTCTCTAAGAAGACTCAATTGCAGGGGAAGTGCTACCCTGCATCAATGGAGGGATTTTATGTGGGAGCTGGAAGGGATCTTAGAGGCCATTAAGTCCAGCCCCCTCATTTTATAGATGAGAAGGTTAATTAACCTGGCCAGAGTCATAAAGTCGGTGTTAGAAGCAAAATCTGAACATGGGTCATTTCATCTACTATGCCGTGCTGTCTCTGGAGTTATGTTCTTATTTCTGCAGCTCCTGGTGGGCTTTTCTTTGTATGTAGATAAGCTCCACCAAAGGCCCTTCATTTCTAAAATGGTGCAGAAAAGGAAACACTAATTCTAACAACTCATGGATCATAGAATCATAAATCTAGGCATGGAAGACACTTCAGAGGGCATTTGGTTCATTTTACAGATAAGTAACTGAGACCCAGAGAGGTAAAGTGACTTTAGGTGACAAGGTCACCTTGCCAAAGTGACAAGGTCACACAGATAGTAAATATCAGAGGCAGAGTTTGAACTTTCTGACTTCAGAGTCAGTGAATGTTCTTATGCTGGTCCAGTGCTGCATTATCACAGTGTACACTCCATGCATGGGGTTACCTGTCAGAGTAAACACTTTGAACATCTTTCTACTCAGTTCACTGAGAATGTCATAGATGCAGGTGCTCCTAGGGACTATGATTTTGACTCTGACTGAATTGGGATCTGTGCTCCGTTTTTCTTCCTCTATTCAAGTCCTATTCTGAGGACTTGAGGCAGCTGAGTGCAAACTTCATTAGATTCTTCCAAGGTGGAAAAGCTTAGAAAATTAGCCTGGGGATGGGCTGCCTTGTGTTTTTCTGAAAAACAAAACATACCAAATGAGAGAAAACAGTCAAGCTCAATTTGCAAGTGCTTGTCAGTGGGTTGACCATCACAAGGTGGTTAGGATTTTTTGATTACAGACTCATGAGTTGGTCTATCAAAGCATGGAGGCACTGTCAGTGTCATGGGAGATAATACCATGTAAACAAGATGAAAAGTCTTTGAAATATTAAGATTAAAATAAGCAAATGAAACCAGAAGGTATTTATGAAGGCAAAGTTTAGCTGAACATTTGTTATTTTTAAATGATTTATTCTCAACAGAAAAAGAAAGGAACAGATTCATCCCAAATTAAGCCTTTCTCCTCCCATTGGAGGCCCCAGGGGTATGACTTTCCCTTGGGCCTAACCCCTTTCTTCCCCTCTCTCAGCTCAGAATTGGGAGATTCACCAGAGATTCCATTGTTAAAGTGATCTGATTGACAGCAATATTGACTCACTAGGTTTTAGCTAAAGAGCAAAAATGGTCCACTGTCCAATGTGGATTCCAGTTTCCATTATGTTAGAGAAAGTATAGTCAAAAGCTATTAGTATCATCATTATAGCTCAGAACCCCCAAGCAAATATGATTTTCTAGTTATTCTAGACTTAGGTGTAAACTTTCCTATAACTTCTAGGTGTTTAGGTTATATGGACGGCTAGATGCTGCAGTGGATACAGTACCAGGCCTGGAGTCAGGAAGACCCGTCTTCCTGAGTTCAAATCTGGCCTCAGACACTTTCTAGCTCTATGACCCTGGACAAATCATTTAAACCTGTTTGCCTCAGTTTCCTCATTTGTAAAATGAGTTGGAGGAGAGAATGGCAAACCACTCCAGTTATCTTTGCCAAAAAAATCCAAATGGGGCAATAAAGAGTTGGATGCAACTGAAAAATGACTGAACAACAACAATAAAATTCAGGTTAGATACTACCATCCTCTGATTCTCTCCTTTCCTGAACAGAACAAATGTATATGACCCCATATGACTACCGCATATTGTATTTCTCCATCTTTCTCTATGTATAACTGTGTCTATACTGATATATTGATATAGTTCTATATGTAGCTATCTATTGATATCAATATGTTGATATCAATTAGCAATATATATCAATAACAATATCTATCTGTCTATATATATACATATATATGTATATATTATATATATAGATGCAATAACAGTGACCATGAGTGATCATGGATTTTATGACAAAGGAAATCACGATCAGGATAAAGCAATAGCTTACAAATCATATAAAATTGGGAGGGATGATTAGGAGAAAATAGAACCTTTCAGAACTTTCCCTTGGTTCTTAAAGGGTTGATTGCACCTCCCAGGTTTAATCCAAGTTCTTTGTTCTGTAAAGTGGAGAAAGACTCTGAGACTAGCCTGCTAGGCTTAATTCCTAGGCTCAGAACACACACTACAATTTACCCACAGGACCCAACTGCATGCTGTTGCCCCAGCTCCCCAGCCTTGTCTCTCTCCTATAGTCAGCCTGCTTGTCTGATTTAGACTGCCCTCTCACAGAGTGATTCCAAAGCTCCTAGTCTGGTAGAACACCGCTCCCCGCCACCCACCCAAGTTTCAGACCTACTGATGGTCCAGTCCAATCTCTCCCAGGTCTGAGAGAGAATGCTGCCCTTTCAGAACTATAGCTCCCAGGATTCCCTCTGAGGGTGTCAGCACCTTTACCCCAATCCACGGGGCAGGCTGAATGCCTCGTTACATGTAGTTGTAATAAAGATTCATATTATTTAAACCAATTAAATGTTAGAGCTTACTTGGTTGAAAGCACAATCTCTTTCACCAAAAATATAATCCTTGATACTTACTAAGGACTCTACTATGGCTCTATTGAGTTAGGATGTAAATTTAGAATATGAATTAGTAAAGATAGGGTGTTTTGACATTTTAAAAAGATTATTCATATATTTGTCTAAAGCTGTCACTTCTGATTGGGTGTTTGGAAGCCTAGAAATCTCAAAGCTATCCCAGGAAAAATATGAAAAAAATTGGATTCTGAGTTAGCTTGTATAAATATTTTGTCAAACTGATTCTTAACTGATTTTTATGATTGTAGGATGTAAATTATTCAAATGAGGCAAGAAATGAGGTAATTCTTCCAGATAATCTGACTATATTAAATATTATGGCTACTTATGAAAAGTTACTCTAGGATTTTTAAAGTAAAATCCAGGAATCAGATGGCTGGCACCTACAGTTAAGACTCACTAATGTGGTTTAAACTCTTGCAATGACCTACAATTTGGGTTCCCCTTTGATTCTTTCTCTACAGAACTGCCAACAATGGTATTTCTAAAGCATAGGACTGACCAATTAATCAGCGAGCATTTATTAAGCACCTCCGTGTGCCAGACACTGAACTACATACTGAGGATGCAAAGGCAAAAAAAGAAAGTCTTTATCCTCAATAAAGTATCAATATATTTGATACATTGTAGAATCAGATGCAAACTCCTTTTCTGGGCCACCTAGCTCCAACATACTTTTCCAGCCTTGTTACACATTGCTTCTTTTCACGTATCCTATGTTCTAACCAGTCTAGTCTTTTTCCTGCTCCCTACACGTAACACCTCTGCATAGCTTCTCATTCTCTGCAAACTGTGTTGAATTTATTTTGTAAGAGAGGCTGCTATGGAATAGTGAATAGTAAGCTACTCTTGGAGTCAGGATGAACTGAGACCAGGTCTTGCCTTTGCCACATGTGGTGTCAGCACAGAAGCCACAGAATTTTAGGGAATTAGTAGCAAGAAAAGATATTTTGGGTGTTACCAATTTTATTTTGTGTAGTGCATTTTATGGGTTATTTCATGGTTACTGTTTTAGGAAAAGTGTATATTATCAGAAATAATGTTTTGTTATAAAGAGTTTTATGTGGAAAAGTGTATTTTTAGCAATCTCTAGTGAAAGATTGCAGTTTTTGGTGGTCACAGAAATCTAACCCTCTATTTCCCATGGGTTCAATGAATCAACATTTGTATTTTTTACTTTCATACCATTTTCCAGGAATATTACCTCTGTGAAAGGTGAATATTGATTGTAGTACTTATGTGTGTGAGTGTTTCCCACAATATCCTTATCACCTACCATAGTGTCTAGTATGTAATAGGTACATTTTTCTAGGGTTAAATAATGACTGTCCTATACTTTTCCTGATTCTTCAGGGTGCCTCTTCTAGGATTTAGTCTCACAAGAACAAAAATTTTTTTTTTCATGAAAATGTCCTATATCGTGAAAATAAGATTCATTGTCAGCCTGAGTGTTTATAAAGGTGTTGAGGGCTTTCATATAAATACACACACACACATACACACACACACATATATGTGTATGTGTGTATATATATATATACACACATACACATACATATATACATACACACACATACATATATACACACACATATATGTATATATACACACACATACATACACACACACTCATTTATATATATACATACATATATATATATATATATATATATATATATAAATTTTTTTGGGTGGAGACTTAAACGCAAGCTAAATTATTATGAATTATATGGTTAAATTATACAACAATTAATACATTCTCTTTTTCCCAGGGAGAACTCTAGACGTGGCACAAGCCAAATTGTGATGCTTCAAAAAATAACGCTGGGCCATGTAAACCCAGAGAAGTGATTCTGGACCACATATTACATAACCTTCATAATCATGAATTAATTGAGAAAGAAAAGGAAGGATTGTTGTTTCTTCCTCTGGGGCTACATTTATCTTGAGGTCACAGGGTCACAGATTTGGAGTTGGAAGGATGTTAGAGGTCATCTAGTCCAACACCCTCATTTTAGATGAGAAAAGAGGTCCAACCAGGTCAAGCATTTGATAAGCACTTACCATGTGCTAGATGCATAGTAGGGTCCTAAGTCTTGGGATATTGTCTCACTATAGTTTAGGAAGGTTTCAAACTCCTGCCTGTAGAGAGAGGCAGCTAGGTGCCACAGTGAATAGAGTCCTGGACTTGGAATCAGGAAGACGTGAGTTCAAATATGGCTTCAGGCACTCAGAAGCTGTGTAATACTATACGTGTCCCATGACCACTGTCTACTTCAGTTTCCTCATCTGTAAAATGGCATCTCTTTCCCTCAGGATTGTTGTGAAGATAAAATTGTAAGATTTAAGTGCTATATAAATGCTAGTTATTATTATTAGACCTTCAAGGCACTTGAGAACCATTGGAGTTTCTGTATGGGGATATGTGTGACGTGATTAGAGATGCTCTTTAGGAAAGTCACCTTTGAAGTGATATTACAGGGGCAAGTGGAGTTAGTACCTTATCAAAGATTTGACCTTGTCAAGGGGATTTAATGCTTCATTAATGAGGCACAAGAAGAATTCTGGGTCCCTGGACCCTCCAGAGCACAAAGAAAATGTCCCATCATACTTGATGAACATGGGTACTTTGACATTTTTTTGTTGAAATGATTAATATATTTCAGCAAAAAAAAAAGTCTCCCCTGAGATATATGTTTTAGGGCTTACACTTTCATTACAAACTAAACAAATGGAAAAGCTGCTTGCAAACAAGTAATGTGACCTGCATTTGGTGTCTATCTCTATAGCATGAATTAACTATAAGTTTAAATTAATGGCCTAAGGGGGTGGAAAAACTACAATGTGGCTCACCATAAAGCCCACTTTAAGCTAATGAGACAATCATGGTAAATACCCTACACCTGGCATGCATAAGCACTTAAACTCTAAGGGGATGATACCAGTGAAGAACTACATTTTACGCTTGGTTAGTGTTAAATGCACACACTTAACTGTGCTCAAGATAAAAGGAGATTTACAAGTGTTGGTATAGACTCATTTATTCTCTCTCTCTCTCTCTCTCTCTCTCTCTCTCTCTCTCTCTCTCTCTCTCTCTCTCTCTCTCTCTCTCTCTCTCTCTCTCTCTTTAACCTTGAAGTTGACAGAGGAATGCCCATTAGAGCACAGCTCATGCCAAAGTTCTCCTGTTTTATTTGTACCCTCATCAGTATAATCCTGCAATTAAGGGGTGGCTGAGCTCCAAGGCAGAGACTTCAATGGACTTAGGAACAGACTTCCTAGAGAGTTGTCTGGTGGTCCTGCCTGTAGATGCCTCCCCTGGAGATGTTTGCTATATCATGAAAACACTATTCCTCATGGTCTGACTATTGTAGGTAGGTGATATAGTCAGTGGATAGAGTATGAGGATTGCAGTCAGGAAGACTAGAGTTTAAATCCTGTCTCATACTGAATGACTCTGGCCAAGTCAATGGACTTTTGTCAGACTGTTTCCTAATCTATAAAATGAGGGTGCTAATGCACCTACTTCACAGGGTTGTGGAGAGGATCAAGGGAGATAACATATAAAGTCCATTAGTCGAATGTTTATTAGGTCCCTCCTATGTGCCAGGCACTGTGCTCAGCACTTTGGGGACCTTGAAGTGCTATGAATGATAGTTCACCAGCTCTAGACATCAACATTTCAATATCCATGTAACTGATCCAGATATTATTTACATCTGGGACTTTAGGCTGAGTGTGTGTTATAGGGTTTGGCTCAAATTTCTGCTCTTTCTCTACCCTGTCTTAGTGTCCAAGGCACTGAGGAGGGAAGAGCCTGGGAGTTTCTCTCTTTGGTGGGGTGATGGGACATGCACTTACCTTGCAGCCATGGCAGAAGGAGCAGCCCCGGCTCCACAGAGGGGGTAGGTGGAGGATGGGTAGGTCTCCGAGCATACAAGCTATGACCTTTGTCACAGCCTCTTGTCCCTATTTGGTGGCGGAGCAAAAGGAGCCCGTGGAGGGGATGTTTGGTAGTAGAGGATAGCCACATGAGGCAGGAGAGCATAGTGGGAAGAGCACTAGACTTGGGGCCAGATGAACTGGCTGTGACTCCTGTCAATGCTGATGTCGCCCCCTCCCCCTGCCCTGTGACTTTGGAACAATCAGTTAACCTCTTCCAGGCTCAGTTTTCTCATCTTTAAAATGATGGCATTGTGCTATATCATCACCTGGGGCCCCTTCCAGCTCCAGATTCTGGGGTAAGCTTCAGAAAGGTAGAAACTCAAGTAGGCTTAGATAAGTATAGTTCACTTGCAATAATGCCAGAGGAGGAATTGGGGGCATAAGAAACCACTGCACAGATGTGGCAATTGCAAACCCAATGACTAGGGACACTTGGGTCCGCTTCCCTCCATGGGCTAAAATTGGAAGGGGAGCTATTCCAAAGCATCATCAGAGGCTTGTGTATTATTCGTGATTTTGCCATTGTTCATCCTGGGCTTTGTATGCGGTCTTCAGGTGATTTCTCTTAAAAAAAAATAATATTTTTGTTACAGTATTCTCAATATTAAACATAAACTTCTTCTTACCTCTCCCTAGAGAGCCAGTTTTTATAACAGGAAATAAAAAAGAAAGACAGTGGGGTGGAGGGCAGAGCAATCTAATCAAACTAACCAACCCACCATGTCTGAGTACAGGCAATGCCCCATACCTGTAATATTCCGTTTCTGCATTTTCATACCTCTTGTTAGGGATAAATCTCAGTCGTTATTGATTCACAGCATTCATTCCAATTATTTTACTGCTGTTGTTCATACCATTTACATTGCTATAGATATTGTTGATATTATTCTCCCAGTTCTACTTATTTCACTTTGCAGCTGTTCATATTTGTCTTCTAACGCTTCCCTGTATTCTCCCAGAGGTCTATTCTTTACCTAGTAGACCAGGGTGGGGAATCACTTTCATTCAAATTAAGTTTGGATTTCCCTTTCCTATCCTTATTGTGAATGAGTAGATCTATCTCTCTGGGATTCTCTTTCATAGGTTAGCCCCCAGGGGCTCAGTTATGTCCATCTGAACTTCCATAAAGCAGCTGATCCTTGTCAAGAAGTTATTCAACTTGTCTCTTCATGAACAGTGGGAGCAATGCAGGGACACATCTGTCTCACAGATGTTGCAATTGTAGAGCCTGTTATGATGGCTTGCTAGTTCTTCTGAGCTAGTATCTTAGAAATAGCAGATAGTATTATAGCTCCATATCTGGGAGGGATCTCAAAGGCCATTGAGCCCAATTCTTTCACTTTGTAGATGAGGAATCTGAGGCCTGGAGAAGTCATTTCCCCAAAGTCAAACAGGGAGTAAACACTGGAGGTAGGATTTGGACCCCGGTCCTCTGACTTCCCAATGAGTGCTCATTCCTCTGGACCGCATTACCTTCCTCAGTGTTAGGCTGAGGTTTCCTCTTAATCAACAAAGCATTTATTAAGTGACTCCTATGTCAGTTGGCGCTGGGGCTATAGAGACCCTTAATGCCATAGGGAGCTAATGATCCTTGGCATCATGCATTGATTCCTCTTACATATAAGGTTGGTTTATAAGGGAACTTAATGGTTCTCTAAAGTAGCACACTTTGCTAAGGACTCCTCATTTTTTACTCATGGCAGGCTTGTAAAAGGGTCATGGGTAAGTGGAAATCCAGAGAGAGAGGTACTTCAGGAACCATCTTATCCAATGTCTGCATTTTACAGATGAGGAAACTGAGGTTGGGAAAGGTTAAGTGATGTGATAGGTAGTAAGCATCAGAAGTCTTCTGACTCTAGACCCAGGCCTATTTCCACTTTCCCACTTAACTCTGTTTCAGAATAACTGAAGAATAAGAACTTTTTTCCTGTAGAAATATTGTTCATAAAAGATATGCCACAAGCTCTCTCTCTTTCTCTTCCTCCCTCCCTCCATCCATCTATAGCATTGAACATCAAAGCACACTATTGAAATAGTTATAGCAAATAGTGTAAGTGAAGTAGGAATAACATGGAACCAAAAGAAGAGACTGAGGCAGTGACCTGATGCCAGATAAGATCAATCCCCTGCTCTGCCCTAGCCCCAGTCAGAGAGAAAGGCAACCTTAGACAGGGTGTTGTGTTCAAGGAATTATGAAAGGAGCAGACTCAGATGTCTCCAAAAGTCTTAAGTAACCTGTGGGCAAGACAAAGGACTTTTATTTAAAATATAATTTTTATATGTAGGGTGTGTGTATGTGTGTGTAGGTGTGTGTGTGTTTGTTATCCACGCAGGTTATGTATGTCCATATGAGTCTGCCTATATGTAGCTCAGAGGGAAGTGTCTCTGCTTACCTTGTCCAAGGGAGACTTAGATTCCTGCCAGGAAAGAAAGCAAGAGATTGGTGCCATGAGGCTGGCCACTGTGCTCTCCTTAGAAAAAGGATAAGAGCTAGAATCCTCTCTATTAGCTCCTCTAAATATTGTTAGTTAAAGGCAGATAATTTTTAGGTTCAAGTGGTGCTCAAGATGGCTATCTTTTATGAGGTAAATCACATATCCAAAATCTGACTCCCACCCTAGCAAATGTCAATTGCATAAAGACCATACACAATGAGCAGCAAATAAATTCATTTATCTAAGCCAACAGGAAACAGATATCAGCTAAGTTATATAGATGAGAATATACCAGAAAATACACAGTGAATGAATATTATGCACGTTGGGGTGAGATAACTCAATTTCAAGAGAAAGGGAAGGATGAGAGAGAGAGAGACAGAGAGAAAGAGAGAGAGAGGGAGAGAGAGAGAGAGAGAGAGAGAGAGAGAGAGGAGGGGGAGAGAGAGATGGAGAGAATCCAGATCTCAGCAAAGGGGGAATTTGTTGTTGTTCAGTTGTTTTGGTTGTGTCCAATTCTTTGTGACCCCATCTGAGGTTTTCTTGCAAAGATATTAGAGTGATTTTCCATTTCATTCTCATTTTACAAATGAGGAAACTGAGGCAAATGGGGTTAAGTGACTTGCCCAGGGTTACAAAGCTAGCAAGTATTGGAAGCTGGATTTGAACTCATGTCTTCCTGACTCCAGGCCAGTTCTCTGTCCATCTGCTCCATCTAGTTGCCCAAAGGAGAAATTACCAGGCCTCTAGTGGGATAAATTGTGGAGAGGGACATGATCAAGGTTCTGGCTCTTTTACACATCAGCTTCTTCCCAGTCTTTCCCTCCTTTTAAGGACTTCTCCTTGAAGAGAATTAGGACCTGAAGTCAGAAGATGCAGCATCTCTTTTCCCCCAAGCCTCACCAAGTCCACTTCTTGAGAAGGAAAGCATCATTGAATATTTAATCTCCATATATGAGGACAGTCATATACAAATAAGCTTGAGCTCCTGGTCACATTTATCTTTTGTTTTTATATTGAAATTTCCCCACTACTTCTGTTTTTCTTCCTTTCAGAGTCATCTCATATAACAAAGAATTAAAAAAAAGAAAAAGACACAGAGGACAAAATCGGCAAAATTGATGAATACATCAAGAAAATCTGAAAATATATGCAATATTTTATACCTGTGGATTCCCTGCCACCCACCCCCAACAAAGGCAGGAGGAAGTGTCTTCTCATATCTCTTATTTGGTGCCAAGCCTGTTCTTTGTAGTTTTACAGCATTATTCATTTTTGATTCTTTTATGGTTGCTATTTTCCTTCATTTACGTGGTTGTAGTCATTATGTACATCTTTTTCTTTCCTTTGCTTATTTCGCTTTTTATCAATTAATGTAAATCTTTCCATTCTTCTCTGTTCACAACACATTTATAATTTATTACAGCACAATAATATTCCATTCTATTCATATACCATATTTTATTTAGCCATCTCCCAAATGATGGGTATCTGCTTTGTTTCCAATTCTTTGCTGTCACAAAACCTGCTGATAGAAATATTTGGTGTATATGGGGGCTTTCTTTTTATTAATCACTTTCTTGGTGTACATGCTTAGCAGTGGAATCATTGGGTCAGAAGGTATTTTTTTTTTAGTAACTGTATTTGTGTAATTCCAAATTACTTTCCAAAGCAGTTATATTAATTCTCAGTTCTACCAAGCATGCTTTAGTGACCCTGTCTTTCTATGTTCCTTCCAAGATTGACTATTCTTATCTTTTGTCATCTTTGCCACTTTTCTGGTGTGAGATGCACAACTTTAGGGTATTTTGCTTGATATTTCTTTTATAATTGGTGATTTGAGCATTCTTTCTATGTTAATAGTTGACAATCCTTCCTTTGAAAATTATTTTTTAATATTCTTTAACCACAAGGGCCAGCTGGGTGGCACAGTAGATGGAGCAGTGTCTCTGGAGTCAGGAAGACAAGATCCAACCTTACATACTTATTAGCTGTATGACCCTGGGCAAGTCACTTAGCCCTGATTGCCTCAAAAAATATACTTTAGCTACTTTCTTATAGGGGAACAGCATTTGGTCATGTATATTTGTGTTGATTGTCTATATATCTTGGATACCAAACCTTATCTGATATATTTAATACAAAAATTCCCCCTGCCCCCAATTTAGTCACTTCCCTTATCATATAGGCACTGATTTTATTTGTGTGAAATATTTTTTATTCCACACAATCAAAATGATCTATTTTATCTTTTGTGATTGCTTATATTTCTGGTTTGATTAAGAATATGTTTCCTACCCCTCATTGTCTATCATCTATTGTTGTTCCATCATTTCAATCACATCTGACTCTTTGTAATCTCATTCGGAGTTTTCTTGGCAAAGATACTGGAGTAGTTTACCATTTTTTTTCCAACTCATTTTACAGATGAGGAAACTGAGACAAACAGGGTTAAGTGACTTGACCAGGGTCACATAGCTAGTAAATGTTTGAGGCTGGATTTGAACTCAGGAAGATCAGTCGTCCTGACTCCAGGCCTGTTGCTCTATGCACTATGACGCCCCCTAGCTGCTCTGTGTCTATGATCACTTGTCTAATTTTTATGGTATGATTCTTAATATTCATGTTTTACATTTATTATGAAATATAGAGTAAGTCTAGGCTTAATTTCTGATGAACTAATTTTTAGTTTTCTAGTTTCTTATCAAATAGGGAGTTTGTTCTTAAAGAATTTAGATTTTATAGTTTATCAAACATGTACTTTTTGAGTTCTTTTTCTCCTATGTAATCTGTTTTTTTTTTTTTTTTGGCAATTGTGATTAAGTGACTTGCCCAGGGTCACACAGCTAGTAAGTGTCAAGTGTTTGGTCTGAGGCTGGATTTGAGCTCAGGTCCTCCTGACTTCAGGGCCGGTGCTCTATCCACTGTGCCACCTAGTTGCCCTTCCTATATAATCTGTTCTGTTGAGCTACTTTTGTTTGTGGTTTTAATGACTGCTGTTTTATAGTTTAATTTGAGGTCTTGAAGTCCTATTCTACTTTTATTTTTACCTCCCCCCCCCGTGATTTCCATGTTCTAGATTGCTAGATGCTCCAAAAGAATTTTATTATTTAATTGGGTTGAAAGTTTGGTTGGCATAGAATTAAAATTGTAAATTAATATTGGTTGCATTGTTACTATATTGGCATGGCCCAGACAAAAATACTGAATATTCTTTCAGCTATTTGAGTTGTTCTTTATTTCTTTAGGAACTATTGGTAATTAAATCTATGAGTATATTGAATTTAGTTTGGTAGATTGCTTCCCAAATATTTTATGTATTTTGAAGTTACATTGAATAAAATATCTTTTATGTTATTGCCTCTTGGATTATGTTATCATTACATATTAGTGGTATCGATTTTATGGGTTTATTTTGTAGTCTGTGGCTTTGCTGAAGCTAGTAATTGTCTCAATTAGTTTTTTTTTTTTGCTGATTCCATAGGATTTTCTAAGTAAACCATCTTGAGATCTTGAGAGAAATGTTTATTTCTCTCTTGTGTTAATAACTAATTATTGAATTAGGAACACGGTTTTCCCCCTTTTCTACTTCCTCATTCAGAAATAAGCCCCCATAGGTTATTCAGGCAGCCTTTGAAGTGTAGGGCTAATACTGAGAGAGAAAACTCAGATCTGTTCAAAAGGTAAAAAAAAAATAGCTTACACGAATTGATGGCCCATTGCATTTTACTCAGAAAGGTCTGGGAAAATGTGGGCTCTCCCTTTTGTAAAATGGGGTGATATAAATATATAGATGTCTCTTTGACCAAGATTGAGGGATGAAGGTCATGTACCTCAGACCCTCATTAGAATAGGTCCACATCTCATTATAATAGTCATTCTCTTATTAATTGTTAGTGAATCAGAATTGTCACCCTCAGGAATACCCATTCTTCCAAAGGTATGTAAACATTAAATAGGTTCCATGACGTTTCTTTGGCATTTGAGAGTATCACCGACCCCTTTTCTTGAATTACTACTAGCATGATTAATAAAATGATTAATTACCCAGAAACAATGTCTCTCAAACTTTTTATACATCACAATATTCAAATAGAGATTGTTTTATCTTCTCTTTGCATATCTTTATATCTTTCATTTAATTCTTTTCTCTAATTGTTATTGTTGGTATTTGTAGAATTATATAAAATAATAGAAGAGAGTATGTGCATCCTTGCTTTACTCTTGTATTTATTGGGAACACTTCTAGTGTTTCACCATTGAATATGATGTTTGGTTTTGATCTTAGCAAGATACTTTTTATCATGTTAAAAAAATAGATCCTATTATCCCTATACTTTAGAAGTTTTTTTTTTTGTACAGATAAGTTTTGTACTTTGTCAAATACTTTTTCTGCATCTGTTGTGATAATCATATGGTTTTGGATGCTTTTGTTCCATTGTGATTAGTTTTATGATTGTTTTCCTAATGTTGAAGCATCTTTGCATCCCTGACATAAATCCAACTTGGTAATAACAAATTGTTTTTTGGATGATTCTGTTTGACAGGATTTTCACTAGAAGTTTTGAATCAATATTCATTCATATACTTTTCCTTCTTTGCTTTATATTTCCCAGGCTTGGGTATCAGGACCTATAAAAGGAGTAGTGTTCCCCAGCTCCTTCTGTTTTTGTGAATCATTCATGTAGTATTATTATTCTTTAAAATGTTTGAAGGCATTCTCTTGCAAATTCATCCCTACCATGACTTTTCCTTGGCAGTACCTTGTACAGCTAATTCTGTTTCCTTTTCCAAGATTGGGTTATTTAAGTTCTCTATTTGGTTTTCTATCAGCTTGAGAATTTTATTTTTTTTAAGGTAATCCCCTGTTTCTTTTGTGTTCTCTGTTTTGTTATCACTTAACTGTGCCTAGTAGGCTCTGATAATTCTTTTTTATTTCTTCTGGTTTTATTTTGATTTCTCTTTTTTTCATCTGTCATTTTGCTGATTTGCTTTTCTACCTTCTTTTGAATCAGATTGGTTAAAGGTTTATCAGTTTTGTTAGACTTCTCAAAGCAGTTTTAATTTTGTTTATCACTTCTTTAGGTTTTTTTTGGTAAAAAGCTAGGAAAAGCTAGATAAAAGAAACTCAGTGGAGCAGCTGCTGATTGTGATAAGAAGAGGAAGCCCTAGACAACCTCAGGACAGAGATTTTCTTTCTGTCTTCTTGCACCTTGCATGTAGGTCCTCTGGCAAATCAGGAAAGAAAATCCTGGGTTCCCAGGGAGCCTTTAAAAATTCTTCTAACAGGCAGCTAAGAGAGATTCATATTCTGTCCAGTAAGGCAAAGGAACATGGTTTTGGAATCCTCTGTGCACAGTAGGGTGTGCAGAACTCTGCCCAGCCCATGAGGCAGCTGGCTTCTTTTCCCCCAGTCCCTCTGAGTTAGGATATGGCTTACCTGGCATTCTGGGAAACAGGGACATACTTACTTACATGGAAACTATGGAAGCCAATGTGGCCCAGCCTTTGCCTTCTCATCAGCATTACTCGATGAGCTTATGTTATATTGAGGAATGACAAAAAGAATATTGACAAGAGGAATATATATGGATATGTATACAATTACGTATACATTAAAGGTTTAGTATACACACATACATCAGCTCCTTGAGGATAGAGACTTTTAGAAAAATTCTTTGTCTTTATCCACAATACCTGGTATAAAGTTGGCACTTAATAAATACTGGTTGATATAAATTATATATATATATATGTACATATATACATATATATATGTACATATGTATACACACATATACACACATAAATCTGCAGTTTTATAAGAGAAGGTAATTTGAGGAAGAGAAAAGCAATAAGATAGGAGGACATTTAGGAAATTATGCATAGGAGGTAGAACCTAAGCTGAGCCTTGAAAGGAAGGTAAGGGTTCTAAAAGGCAGGTGTGAGTGGGAGAGCATTGCAGGCAGGGGGAACAGCATGTGCAAAGATTCAGAGGTCAGAAAAGGAATAATGAGTTTAGGAAATGGCAAAAAGTCCAATTGGTCTGTAAATGACTAAAGAGAGTCAGGATGAGTAATAGTGAATAATAATAATATAATAGTGTAATAATAATAGTAATAGTGAAAAGTGGAAGGAGAGATTGGAGCAAGATTGTGGAAAGCTTTCTTTATTCTTTCTTTTTTTTAAATACATTTTTATTGATATAGTTTGTTTTTATGGTATCCACATTTCCCATCCTCTCTCAGAGAGCCATCCTTTATAATAAATAATAAAAAAGGGAGGAAGAAAAAAAAAGTTCCACAAAACTAGCTGTTACATGCAGTATTTCACACGCATGGTCCTCCGCTTCTGTACAGGAGAGGAAGAGTTGTCTCTTATATATATATATTTTTTTTTTGGTTGGACAATGGGGGTTAAGTGACTTGCCCAGGGTCACACAGCTAGTAAGTGTTATATTTCTGAGGCCGGATTTGAACTCAGGTCTTCCTGAATCCAGGGCCGGTACTCTATTCACTGCACCACCTAGCCGCCCCTGAGTCGTCTTATACTTCTACTTTGGGTTTCAGCTTCATCATTACAACTTTCACAGATTTGTTTTGTGGTTGTTATTTCTATTTCTGTTGATGTAGTCCTCGTGCACACTGTGTTCCTAGCTCTGATTCGTTCTGTATCACTTTCTGTTGTCTTCCAATGCTTTCTGCATTCATCATCTTTGTTAATTTTAAGACATAATAATATTCCATTCCAATCATATCGCACAGTTTGTTGAGCTATTCTTCAGATCAAAGGCCAACTGTTTTGTTTTTAGTTCTTTGATACAAAAAAAGTGCCTTTCTTTTTGTCAGTGACTTCCTTGGGGGTATGTGACTGGCTCTAGAATCTCTGGGTCAAGGGGTATTGATGTTTTATTCATTTTCTGTGCATCATTCCAGTTTTCTTTCTAGAATGGTTGTCTCAACTCACAACTCTCCAACAATGTACGAATGTCCCTATCTTTTGCAGAAAGCAAACAATCCCTTGCTGGGGATTTTTTCTTTAAATCCTAGACCTATAGGAGCCACTGAAATTTTTGAGCAGGGGAGTGTCAGACCCAAAGTAAAGGCTGTGGCACTGTAATTCCTGGAGCTCCCAACCTCTCCCCCTCCTTTTGGGTACATATTTGTTCTTTTTGGGCAAGTCATACACAGTGTTTTGTAACTAATGACCCTCCTAAACCCTTCATCCTAGAGTGGCTTCATCCAATGTCAAATAAGTTTTCATAGTGTTGAATGGATAAGGTTGTGGGATATAGCATATGTGGACTAGATGGAGTGCTGGCTTTGGAGGAAGTGTTTTAGGATCCAAACCTCTCTTTTTCAAATTTTTACCTCGTGACCATGAGCAAGTCACCTTTCTGGGCCTCTGTTTGCTCATCTGGAAATGAAAGGGTTAAACTAGGTAGTCTTTGAGGTTTCTTCCAGCTCTAAATCTCGGACTCCAGATCTAGGTGGGGCCAGCATAACAAGTCTAGCAATGGGTTGGTGCCCACTCCAGGCCAGTTTCTGAAGAGCGAACATCATCTGTCACTAATCCAACCAGGGAAGAATTTTGAGCATGTCCAGGTGGTGGAAGTTTGGCCCTGATCCTGTCATTAACGCAGCTGCTTCATGCCCACAGCTCAGCCCTGACATCTGCCCTGTGTTCTTCCTTTCCACCCTTGCCTGGTGGCAGCCCTTGTACCAAGTCATGCTTGCCAGAGCATATAATCACTTAGCAATGTCCCAAATCCATACAAGTCGATCAATGATCAAGGAGATTTTTTAATGACAGTCTTTGGCATCCAGGCTGGTACAGAGTTACCTGAAGCCTGTGAATTAAGTAAATGCTAACGAGGAGAAAAAAAGGCAGACAGCACAGTAGTTTCTGTTAAACCCCCAAAGCCAAAGTCAAAGTACAGTTTCACTGTCACCCACTGGAAGATGAAAGAATAAAGCTGCAACTAACACAAGAGTTGCCTCTCAGACAGTATCATGAAAAGGAGTCTTAACATTCATTCAAGCCCAGAATGATCCCAAGACATCAGCATCTGTGATGAGCTGGTATGTTGTTTCTGCCTCTGCCATAACGCTCACACTCATCCCCCTCTCTTTACCTCACATAACTACCAAACCTAGTCCAGGCCCTCCCTCATCCCCTCTTGCCTAGACTATTGCAGTAGCTTCCTATTACTTTCCCTGTTTGAAGTCTCTGTCTCTATCTGTCTCTCTGTGTCTCTCTCTGTCCCTCTCTGTCTCTGTCTGTCTCTCTGTCTCTCTCTGTCTCTCTCTGTCCCTCTCTGTCTCTGCCTCTCTGTCTCTCTCTCTTCTGATCCATTCTCCCTCTAGTTACTAAAGGGATTTCCTCTAAAGCCCAGGTCTGATATACTTCTGCCCTACTCATTAACTCCAGTGGTTCCACAGTATCTTTAGGGTCAAATGTAAACTCTTTTGTTTGGTTTTGAAACCTATTTTTCTACTCTTGTCATAGACTATGTTAGTTCCTGCACTCCATGGGCCAGTCAGGCTGGCCTTTTTGCTGTTCCTCACACATGACATGCCATTTTCTGTCTTCATGCCTTTGCCCTAGCTGTTCTTCATGCCGGGAATCCACTCCCTCCCCACCTTTATCTCTTAGAACCCCTTATTTTCTTCAAAACTCAAGTTGTACCACCTTCTGCAAGAAGTTTTTCATGATCTCCCCTGATTTTCTTCAATTTATTTTTACATATGCATATTGAGATGTATCCATACTGCCTTCCCCGATAAGGCAGGGTCCCGGAGGGACGGGTCTATTCCGTTTTTGTCATGGCGTTCCCAGCTTCTCACACAGATCCTGACCTGTAGGAGATGCTTGGGAAATGCTTGTTGATTGACTGTCAAATGCCTTAAGAGTTTCATTGGGACTACTATAGTGGAACCGAGTACACCATTAGAAGTCTTTTAGGGAACAGAATGACCTTGTTTAACAATAACAAAGATATCTCTCTAGTCGGACATACTCACGGGATCCTAGGACCGCTGATATCGCATAGCGTTATAAATCTAATACTGGGTGGAGCCACACAGATCATCCCAGGATTCAAGATCCAGAGTTAGAAGGGACCCTCCCCGCCAAGCCAGCTCATCTAACCACCTCATTTTACAGGAGGCCCAAGAAGATTAAGTGCCTTTCCCAGTGTCACTCAGGTAGTAAGCGTGAGAGGTGGACTTTGGAATCTTGATCTGCTCATGTAATAAATGACAGCTTATAAATTCCGGAACCAGGATTTTACTTCATTCATCATAAAATGCCCATATCATAACCATGAACAAAATTTGTCATGTGCCGTAATAGTTAAGTATGATTTTTTTATCGCAAATAAAAGTACAACACTTTATATCTTTGCAAAGCCTTTTTTTTTGAGAATCATCAGTCACCTTCATCTTGAACTTGTCTTCTGCTACTGCATGAGGACAAAAATAGAAACATTTAAGAAATCAAAAAGTAGTGATTTGCACCTGAGCAGTGAAGTGGCTTTCATCATAATCAGTGTTAATACCATAATATGATTCTTAAATAGGAAAACATTAAAATAAATTCAAAGGAATAGGGAGAATTTCTAAGAAGGCAGTTATAGCTTCACTGTCAGGCAAAAAAAAACCCTTCTTAATAGAGCCATTCGAAAATAGATCGAAATGTTTTAAATCAATCAGAAAGCATTTATTAAGCACCTACTGTATGTCAGGTCCTAGGGCTACAAAGATAAAAGTAAGACAATCCATGGTCTCCACAATTTTATATTCTAATAGATGTTGTGAGTTTTCCCTCCCTGGAGTGGAGGTATTTAAGGGGAAGGTGGAAAGCCTTTAGTTGGGAATGCTTGATTGGGTATTCCTGTTCTGCTAATGGGCTCTGATGTCCTGTCCAACGCTGGTTAACCTATCAATGATAGGTGATGATATGGTATGATAATGATGATGTTATGGTAATGCTAATAATGATATATTACCTTCCAGGAACTAAACATTTTCTATCATTCTCTTCCATCTTTAGAATTACTCATGAAAAAACTGGGGGACAGTTACCTTTCCATTAAGGCAATTTCCTTCATTTCCTTGATAGAGTGCCGGGTTACCCTACAAAAGGACTTCCTTGTCAGGAGTTCTCTGAGGGGACTTGATATTAGAATTTCAGATTAATAATATTTCACATTTATAAAGCACTTTTAGGGTTCACCAATAACTTTATATTTCTTATCTCATCTGATCTTCCCAACAACCCTGAGAAAGGTGTTATTATTATGTCTATCGAGAAGGAAACTGAGACTGAAAGTGATTTGCCCAGGATTGCCCTTCTGGGTAATTTTTTGCCCAGATCTGCTTTCTGGATTCTCTGGCTTCCTTCAAGGCTTAATCCTTTTTGGAAGCCTTTCCCAGCATCCCTCAAAGCTGGTGTTTTTTTTCCTCCTTTTTGTTGTTGTTGTTGAGTCATTTAAGTAATATCTGACTCTTCGGGACCCTAGTTGGGGTTTTCTTGGCAGACACGGGAGCTGTTTGCCATTTCCTTCTCCAGCTCATTGTGTAATGGAGGAAACCGAGGAAAGCAAGTGACTTGCCCAGGGTCACACACTAAAAGCATCTGAGGCCAGATTTGAACTCAGGTCCTCCTGACTTCAGGGCCAGCGTTCTATCCACTGCACAATGTGTATTTCTTTTATGTACATGGTTTCTTGTGCATTGTCTCTGCCATTAGACTATGAACTCCCTGAGAGCAGAAACTGTATTTTTGCCTTTCTTTGTATTCCTAGCACTTAGTACAGTGCCTGGCAAACAGTAAGCACTTAATAAATGCTCGTTTACTGAAGTGTCCCAGGTAGGATTTGAACCCATGTCTTCCTGACTCCAAGTCCTGTGCTCTATCCATTCTGCTACCTAGTATAGATCATATCAGCTGATAGGCACAGAACAGAATAGCTTTCTTGGCCATTGTTATAATGAAGCCCTCTCAATAAGGATTGTGTGTGTGTCTACCTTCTATGGCAGCTGCCAGATAGATCTCAAAGGTAGTAGCAGCCTTAGGGTTAATTACTATAACGTAAAATCCACCACTGAATTTTCACTCGCTTCTAAGTATCACTACACAGTTGGTGGATCCCATCACCCACAACATAAACATTGTTAGGTTCTTGGTACTTCTTACTATTCCGATCTATTAAAGGAGCGCAGTGATGTCTATCTTTGCTTCCTTTACTGGTGTAGCTGGCAGGATCCTCTCACAGGTGGGCTTGCAGTCAGCCACCCAGATTCAAGTTATTTTGGGCATCAGAATTCACTCTGACCCAGAGCTCAAGAGCTACCACTTCCTTGCCGCTAGCCATTGGTACTCTGTACTGGAAAACATGCAGGCAAGAGTGTATTTTTGTGAAGTTTCCCAAAATCCCAGAGTCTCATAACTGGAAGGGATCTCAAAAGTAACAGTGCAAGTGGGACTTGAACAGGTATTCCATCCTATGTTACTCTTGACAAAGGATTGTTGAGTCTCTCTTGCTGGACCTCCCATGATGGAAACCTCACTGTTTCCTTGAGGCATTCCATTTCATTTTTAGACAGTTGTATTTGTAAGGAAGTTTTGTTTTAGACTCATCTGAACTCTGTTATTCCTCCTAGTTCTGCCCTTTGGAGCTAGGCAGAGAGCTTAGCAGAGAACCCCATGTCTATATTTTCCAGCTGTTTTTAAATTGGAATGGCGCTTTGTTGATGTCTCTTAAGTGACATGGATTAATTGAAAACTTGCAGAAGCTTAAAATTCTAAACATTGCTATTGCTCAAGGGCTATCATATGTCTTTTTTGTCCTCCATTGCATCTTACCAAGATGATTTCTACCATGGTTTCCACTTCAGTTTTCTGGATTTTCTCATACATGAGTATATGTTCTTAATAGATAATACTACTCCACTGCTTTTTGATCTGTATACCTTTCCATAGATACATTCCAATCATGAGTCCCATCCCACAGTATCTCTGTAATATTTGTCTGTAAGGTCAATTTTATTTTCTTACATTAGGATTTCTAATTCCTCTTACTTATTCATATTTTAAAGGTTTATATATAGTCATCTAAGGCCATGGGTAATATTTCTGCACCTCTTAGAAATAATCTTTTGTGAATTGCTCATCCTCTCCAATAATATTTTTGTTCTTCCATCCAATTTGTTACTCTTGGTAGAATGTCTTAGTGGATAGGCTTTTTCACTACCTCACTATTTCCAGTCTAAAGCTCCTATGATTGGCTCTGCACGTTTATAGGGAAATATATTTTTACTGGTCTCCATTAGGAACACTGCACCTCTGATCAAGAGCCCATCACTTCTACCTCTTTAGTCATGGCTCAGAAATTTAAAATCTGTTCTCAGACATGATCATCTTTGAAGTGAATTGAATTTTTAACTTTTTAAGTCTGTCTTTCTCTTATGGAACCTTTACTTTTAGTTGATAGCAATGATGACAACTCTACCTGTGTCCTGAAGGTCTTTTAGCTTCTTGTCCAGGATGTTATAATCTTCCAAAAAGGGAGAACTTATCTTAACATACTGGCAGAAGGGCAGCTCATAGTGTCAGATAGGAAGATAAGTGTTTTCTCACAAAATATCCAGTTGACATAATCAAATTTGTCACTGTTGATATTTTCTTATACAGTAGAAGATACATGGAAAGAGCTATTACCTATTCAAAAATTGAGGTCTTAAGATGGCTGGTCATGACCAGTTTGAGGAAAACTTTGAGAATATTGGAATTAAAATGACTGGACAGGAAAGGAAAATTGTGGAGACTCTGAAAGAGATAGAGTATAAGGAACAAGAGGCAAAACTAAAGGAGAAAAGATCAATTACCTTGCACATGCCATGACTTTGGAAATAGAAACAAAATCTGACCCAGAGCAACTGGTTGGTGGTTCTAGTATTATAGACTGTTAGAATTGGAAGAGACCTTTAATATCAACTAATGTGACTTCTGCCTTTTCAAGACAAGGAAACTGAAATCTAGAGCAATGATGTATAGGAAGGTTCATCTGGCAGACTAAGTTATGCAGTTGAAAAGAGCATAGAATTATTACATTGTTGGGAAAGGGCACAAGGGAGGCTAGAACCAGCTTCAACTGCATAGCCAGAGCATACCCTCTCAAGCCAATGTTTCTTGCTAAGAAGACATTTCTCCTAGAGTGTAAGTACCTTGAGGGTACCTATTTAGCTTTACATTTCTGTATCCCCAGATTCTGGGCAGCTAGGTGGCACAGTGGATAGAGTACTGAGCCTGGAGTTAGGAAGACTCCTCTTCATGAGTTCAAATCCAGCTTCAGACACTTACTAGCTGTGTGACCTTGGGCAAGTCACTTAACGCTATTTGCCTCAGTTTTCTTATTTGTAAAATGAGATGGAGAAGGAAACAGCAAACTATTCCAGTATCTTTCCCAAGAAAACCCCAAATGGGGTCACAAATAGTCAGACACAACTGAATAACAACGATCCTCAGTGCCTAGGACATGGTAGGCACCTAATAAATTCAATTTCTTGAATTGAATCAGTCCAGACCAGAGAAGTCAACATTACAACAGGAGTAGTTCTATTAATCTTCTCAAGATGTGAAGCTGACCCTTTGCCCTAGCAACTACTGCTGGGTAATGTTTTGCAGCTGAGAAGATCTGTGAACTGGTCCACAAAGGTTCATTTATGCAAGGCGAAGCCCATGGAGGAGTCTACATGGGTGTCTTTTTACCCTTTCCCATGAGACTTGCTGCATAGATTTGAGTGTGTGTGTCTATGTGTATATATACATACATGTAATATCCTTGAGAAGAGGTCATGCACCATGGTTGATAGAGAGTTGACCTTGGATTAAAGAAGACTTGGGTTCAAATCTAAGTCTGACACATACTGGCTGTATGACCTTGGGCAAATCACATAGCCTTTTAATGCCCTAGGCAACTTTCCAAGAGTGTAAAGTTCAGAGAAGGTACAATCTGCATTGACAGAGGAAATGCCCTTACCAGAAGTTCTACATACCAGTGAAATCACAGGTCTGGTCCAAGGTGTGTGTGTGTGTGTGTGTGTGTGTGTGTGTGTGTGACACCTAGAAAATTCAGGAGCCTTTCTTCCACATTGAGAATGTATTAAAATTCTGAAAACCTTTCAATCTGGTTTTCCCAACTAACCATCCTCCTTTAATATTTC
Source organism: Phascolarctos cinereus (assembly GCF_003287225.1). NCBI lineage: Eukaryota > Metazoa > Chordata > Mammalia > Diprotodontia > Phascolarctidae > Phascolarctos > Phascolarctos cinereus. Next base: position 22,748,993 of record NW_027555847.1, read on the forward strand.
GATTGATCTATTCTATGATTTCATAGCTTTGAGTTCCACCTCCAGCGGTGCAGATCAGAGACATCAAACTCATGGAGTCAGTGGGGGCCTAGCCAGATTAAAATGTGATTAGGGAATGTTTAACAAAAGGACAAAAGTACAATACAACATAGATAATATTAATTGGTTTTCTAAGTCTATATGCTGGCCAGAACTATCCTTTCTATTTGAGTTTGACACCACTGTGGATTACAATCCATCTATTCTTTCCTATCCTTTGTGGCTCTTGTTCCGTCTTCTAGTAAATCCTCCACAAGGGGTCCATCCAGCGGCCTGTGGGTAGCAGAGCCTTCTTCAAGAATGCTTGATCTGTTACAGACATACAATATCATTGGAAGGATATTGGCGTTAAAAAGATGGACTTTTATGTCAGGGCAAAGATTGGGTTCATTGGAAGCACTAAACAGTTTCCCAAATGCATTTTAGCCAACTTCCTTCCTAGTCAAGCCTGGCTCCAGTTACTCATCTGTTCTTACAGTCTGCCTAAAATATTGCAATCTCGAAGCTTAAACTAATAATGTCTACTTATGAAACCACTGTTCCAATCAGGAACTCGTGATTTGAAAAACTAAATTTCTATCCCTGAATTTACAAAATAGAGTCCATATTGTCCAATAAATAGTAAAAACAAAATAAAAACAAAAACTGTTCCAGAATCTCAACTATTCTCATGGTCCAAGACTCAGGATACTGTGACCTAACTGGGGACTTCAGAAATTATGACCTTGCCTAGCCCTGCCATTTTTAACTATTTTGTGTCGTGGACCCCTTTGGCAGCCCATTCAACAAGCATTTGCTTGCTATGAGCTAAGCACTGCGTTAATTGCTGGGGATATAAAGAAAGGTAGAAACAGTTCCTGTCCTCAAGGTGTCCTCCTTCTAACGATGGAAACATGAAAATAACTAGGTACCTAAAAGACATATGGAGCCTTTCTCAGAATAATGTTTAAATGCATAAAATAAAATCCAGGATTACAAAGAACTCAACTATTTTGAAATAAATAAACAAAACTTCTAAAATCTATCCACAAATGGCATGGTGGTCCAGGGACCTTAGGTTAAGAGCCCCTGGAATAGACATTTGTCATCATATCCCATGTTTCTGGTAATGGATAGTAGAATATCATTTCCTCTCTAGTGTAGACAGTGCATAGGTGGCTTATTGTGAGAAGTAGATTATAGCATCTTTTACAAAACTATCCTACAGAACAACAGTTTGAGGAATTTCAGATTTTGAATGGAGTTTTTTTTTTTTGGAAGGAGTAGTAAAGAGAACTAACTTTCCTGAGAGAATTTTTCATGATGGAGGTGTCGGGGAGGGAAGAATCTTTCTTAACTTTTATTTTCCTGTATCTTTATTCTGTCTCCTTTTTTAAAGGAACATAGGTTTTTTTGACTATTAAATTGTGTATAAGACTTTTTCTCTATCTTTTGAGTATATGAATCTCCCTGTAGCATTTCATGAGACTTCACAGGAATTAGGAAATGGAAAATGTTGTAGAACTTGGCAAGGTACGAAAGTACCATGGAAGTCCCAGCAGATGCATTTCTATATTAAACAAACACAAAACCAGCTGTGGTAGATTGCACAGATCATCAACCTGTTACCTTGTGTGACTTTGGATAAGTGACTTACCCGCCCCGAGCTCTGGTTTCATCTTCTGTAGAACAAGTATGTTGGACTGGATGGTTTCCAAGTCCCTTCCAGTTCTATGGGCCTATAATCCTATAATGTGGAAGCATGTGATTGCTGTGTTGGATAACCACACGGTGGAGATTCTTGGTAAGATACAGATTGGTCTAGAGGCAGATGGTACCTGTGAGGTCCCTGCCAACTCTGAGATTCCACGTCTCTGACCACTTTCACATGTGCTGGGTTATGGTCCAGTTAGAAAAGAAGTCAAATTCCAGGGGATCATGAGCTCAAAAGGACAGAGACAGTGGCAGTCATGGATATCAGAGTATTTCAGTCAATCAGTCAATAACCATTTATAAAGCACTGATTATGTGCCAGTTACTTGCTAAGTTCTGGGGATACAAAGAAAGGCAAAAAAGACAATCTCTGCTCTCAAGGAACTCGCAGTCTAATGATCTGAGATGTATAAGAGGAACTAACATTTTATCATTTGAATGAATTAAGAGAAAGTTTCAGCAGAATGGGTAAGTCCTATTGTAGGGGGTTGAAATGTGGGGGGGTGGGAAGGAAAGAAAAGGAGTTCTCTTTTTAAAATTTTGTTAAGTAAAAGAAAAGAAGAGATTCAGGAAAGTACTCCCAGAAGATGGTAGAGTTCAGGGAAGAACATGCACACATATACATAAACATAAACACACACACACACACACACACACACACAAATGTGTGTATACATTTATATACATCTATATTTCTCTTTCTCTTTCTCTCTTTCCATATATATACGTATGGATACCTGAGCATCTTTGTGGATAGAAGTGAAGGAATTGGTAGAGAAAAATTACAAATGCAAGAGAGAAGAAATGATTGGTGGAGTTAGTTCCCTGAAGAGTAAGAAGATGTCGTTCACTTTTTATTCAACAGCAAAGGAAGCACCCTGACCAGAGCAGAGCTCCAGACCTGTGCAGAGCCAATACTATCCATATGCCACCTGAAGCAGCTAGAAGGGGCATTAGGTACTAGAGAGATGAGTTGACTGTGATTTATGCATATGATAGGACAGGACACAGCATTGTTTATGGGCAGAGAGGAAAGAGTCAGTATTGAGGGGGAAATTGGAAACGCAAATGAGGAATTAGGTCCATACATGTTTATGCCCCCCCCTTCTGGTGACAGTAGTGGTTGGTGCTGGTTGCTGGCCACCTATCACAATAGGTATAAGCCACAGGTTTGCCACCTTAGAATCGTCCTTGATTTTTTTCCCTCTCCCTCACCCCATCATCCCTCCCCATCCAATCAACTGCAAAGCCTTGTCATTTTTACTTTCACCTTGCCTCTCATATCTCACACCTCTCCACTCACATAGCCTTTATCCTTGTTCAAGCCCTTTTCTGCTCCCACTGGCCTTTGGCCTCTTAATTGTGCTCTGTGCCTCCAGTCTCTTTCTTTCTTTCTCTCTCTCATTTTTCACATACCTCTGTGATAGACACATACCACATATCTATCATTTGTCCCTATCATTTCTTTATCATATGTCTGTCTGTCTACATATCTATCTATGTATCTATCCATCTGGCACAGATGCAGCTAAGTAGCACAATGGATAGAGTTCTAGGCTTGGAGTTAAGGAGATCTGAGTTCAAATTTGGCCTCAGAAACTTACTGTGTGGCCCTGAGCAAGTCATTTATCCTTTCTGTCTCCGTTTCATCAACAGTAAAATGTGACTAATAGCACCTACCTTCTAGAGTTACGGTAAGGAACAGATGAGATAGTATTTATAAACCACTTAGTCCAGTGCCTGGCACATAGTAGGTACTTAATAAATGCTTCTCTCCTTCCTCCCCCATGTATTTAACCTATTTTTCCTGCTGCCATGTGTCTATCTCTATTTCTGTTGTGTTTCTTCTTTCCTGGTGAATGAACATGCTGAAATGGAAATGCCTAGGAGACTGATAAGACTGGGGAGATCCAGCAAAGCCAACCAAGGTCCCATTGACAATTGGAGTCCCAGAGCCAGTAGCAGCAACAGCAGAATCTGGTGTTAGGGATAGCCAAGGGACCTGCCTCACCCAACTTGGCAATAAAATGACCTTCCAGTCACTTCCTGGAAGAAACCAGCTTAGCTGAGCAAAGGGGCAACTCACCTATTGCCTGTGTTTGCCACTCCTTGAAGTGAACTTGTTGGGGGACTCCTCAAAAGGCATGAAGGGCTTCTAAGTCATGGAGTACCCCTTGGCTTCGCATGCTTTTTACATGTAGACTTCATTGCCTTTCTACTGTGTTTGATCATGGTAACATTGAGTGTGTTCCATCTATCTCTTGTTAAAGAGATATTCAACTGGTTGATTGATATTGGGAAGAAGTTAATTGCCTAACTGATATTGAGAAGAATACTGGAGATTTGAAAGTGATAGTATCAGTAGAATTCCAAGGAGGGGAGGAGTTAGTCACCTTCTGGGGACCCAAGTTGCCAGTGCAAATTGGGGTTGGGAGATTGAGCCCAGAGAGCTACATTTGCATAAACCTATATTTATGTATTGTCTCGGCCAACAAAACTGTAAGAGGCTCAAGAACAAGGGTTGTTTCACCCTTATCTTTGGATCTACTTTGCCCCACACATAGTAAGTGCTAAATAAATGTTTGTTGATCGATTGATGGATTAAAGCTGACGTTCTTAGCCCTTGTTTATGTCATGAACCTCTTTGACAGTCTGGTGAAGCCTATGTTAACCCTCATTAGAATATTTTGAAATGCATAAAATAAAGTACAGATTACAAAGGAAACTATATTATAATATTGTCATTGAGTTATTGAAAAGCAAAGAAGTTCATAGACCTCAGGTTAAGAACCTCTGAGAGAGTTGCCTGTAGCAAAGAATGATTAGAAAATGTCCCAGGGTCACACAGCGAGTAGGTTTCAGAGGTAACATTTGAACCCAGATTTTCCTGACTCTGAGGCCACATTTTATTCACAATACTACTGTGCCTTTCAATACTACTGTGCAACAATATTACTTTGACTACTGGTATATAACGTAGCATGAGGTCTAGTCCAGTCAGCAAAGTACTCATTACGTGCCAGGTGCCATGCTAAACACTTAGTATGTCCCCTGTCTTTGTTTATTATTTTTCTCATTATTTCCCTTTAGATTCTAGACCCTTTGTTCCTCCGAATGAAATTTTAAACTGTTTTGTCTAATACTTTAAAAAATTTCCTTGGTAATTTGATTGGTATAGCACTAAATCTAAAATAGGATATATGATAAACCCCTTACAAAGGAAGTATTAGTTATTATTATTAATTATTATCATATACAGTATTGACTAACTTCTGGCAGTGAATATCTCTCCAATTATTTGTCTTCCTCCAGTTTTTTTTTTTGTTCATACTATACAGAGATGCTGATGATTTGTGGTGGATTTATTTTGTACGTACCTTGTAGAATCTATTAATCACCTCAATTAGTGTCTCATTCCTTGTTTGGGGTTTTATAAGTGTACCATTGTGTCATGTGCAAAGAATTTATTTTCTTTTCTCTTCTTTGAGGGTTATATGTTTATTTTGTTCACTTGTCCTACTACAAGTAGGATTTCTTGAACTATGTCAAGTGATAGTGGGGAGAAGGGCCATCTCTGCTTTGCCTGTGTTTGTACTGAGAAAGCGTCTAGTGTTCTTCCATTGCAAACAATGGCAGCTCTTAGTTTTAAATGCATGGATCTTAATTATTCATAAATTCTATACTACTCCCTCAAATTTATTCATAACCCCAAATCAATACTTTTAATGCTTTTGTGGTCATTTGTGGACATGTTCAGAGCTGTGAAAAAGCTGAGTCCCCCTAGAACTCTTACATTGCCGGCTGACATCTCTTTAGTGCTACGTCTTCTGCATTTTTGTACTTTTTGTTGGTGATTTCTCTGTTTAAAATGCACCCCCTCCAAGTGTAATGCTTGCTGAAGGTCTGACTAGTCTTTCTGAGCTTGGAAGGCTGTGATGTGCTTTATGGAGAATCTATATGTTTAAAAGGCTTCATTCCAGCATGAGTTAAGTGCTGTGAGCTATGAGTTCGATGTTGATGAGGTATCTTTAAACAGAAGCACCTATAAAATAAGCTTATGTATTGACCAGTTGCTGAAGATGTTGTGACTACAGGCTTGCAGGCACCGAACCCTTTATTTCCCCTAGGAGTAAAGAATGACTCAGTATTCACTAATTCAGGGTGCGGAGTGACTTTATAGAACAAAGCTGCCATGAATAAGTATCGACTGCATATGCTTCTGATCATATTAATTAAGGGCCTGTCCTTGCCCATGTCTTTTTTTTTGAGCATAAATGAGTGCTGTAGTCGGTCAAAAATTTATTCTGCATGTATTGAAATAATAATGTGCTTTTGATATCTTTTTAATATGGTTAATTGTAATTGGTTTTTTTTTTTTAAATGATAAGCTCTATCCTTGCATCCTTGGTATGACTCCAACTTTTTCATAGTGAATTGTTTTTGTAGTATCCATGCAAAGACTTTATTTAAAATTTTTGTATCAATGTTCTTTAATGAAACTTGTCTGTTCTGCAGTTCTCTTTCTCTGCTTTGTCTCTCCTTGGCTTGGGTATCAGGACTATATTGGTTTAATAAAAAGAGTTTGGTAGAGTGCCTTACATCTCTATTTTTGAGAATAATTTCTGTAGCATAGTTAGTAATTGCTCATCACATGTTTGCTAGAATTCACTTACAAATCCATCTGGCCTGTTTTGTCTTTTTCCTTCCACAATTCATTTATGGCTTGCTTGATTTCTTTTCTGAGATTGTACTGTTTAAGATCTCTAGTTCTTGTTTTGTTAGTTTGGACACTTTATTTTTTTTGTAGATGTCCATCAGTTTCCATTGAATTTTCAGCTTTCCTGGCATATAATTGTTTATGGCGATTTCTCTCTTTTTAATTTGTTCTTTTTTTGTGAACTCTTTTCCTTTTTAAAAAATGATTTTTTTCCCCTCTCCTTTTCTTATCTATGGCCTTTAGAAAAAAATAAACTTTTTTTTTTTTGGAAAATATTTCACTAGTTTTTAAAAGAAAGCTTAGTTATGGTTTATGGGCCATTTATTTTAAAGTTTGTCTATTTTCTGTCTTTAAAGAACTTTTTTTTGGTACTTGTTAAGGTTGCCAAATTGTAGATTTTCTAATCTTTTTAGCTTTATGTTCATTTCACTGATTATTTTTTCACTTTAATAGAAATTTTCAAAAACATAAATTTTCTTTTGAGAACTATTTTTGTTGTATTCTATATTTTTAGGATGATGTATCTTTGTTTTTATTATATTTAACAACATTATGTATTGTTTTTATGATTTGTTATTTGATCTATTCATTATTTAGGAATTTATTCTTCCATATATTCTTCCATAAGTCTGTATCTTTTGTTCTTATTGCCTTTGTTATTACTTTTTTTTTGCATTATGATTTATTGATGACACACTTATAACGTCTGCTTTTTATGTTTGTGATTCTCTTATATTCTAGCAAATGTTTACATAATACAAGCACTGTTTTTTATAAAGATACCATGAAATGTTTAAAAAAATGCATCCTTCCATAATCAAATTTAAACATTTTTATAGTCTGATCAGTACTAGTTTATTGCCAAATTAACATTGCTGCATGTTTTCCTTCTTGTTTGTCTTTTTGTTGGATTTATTCAGCTCTGAGAAAACAATGTTGTTGTATCTCTATCAATGTCTTTTTGCAACTTATCTAATTTTTCTTTTATGAAATTAGCCACTACATTCTTTGATGAACACACATTAATTATTATTACCTTTATTATCTATGTGCTTATAAGTATAATGTTTTGTCTCAATTTTATTAATTTCATTTTCATTCATCTGAGATAGTAATTGCAGTTTCTACTGTTTTGGAATACTCTTAGATTTTATTTCAACCATTCATTTTTACTTTGTATCTCTCTGTCTTTATTTCCCTCTCTTGTGTTTCTATCTGTCTGTCTGTCATATATTTCATTTATTTCAACACTTAGCATAGTGCCCGGAACATAGCAGTTCTTTAGTAAATGTTTAATGCCTGACTGATATAAGTGTGTACATACACCCACAACAACAAACACACACACACACACACACACACACACACACACACACACACACACACACTTTTTCTTTTTCTTAACCCAGATGTGTGATTTCATTGATATAGGAAATTTCTGATGAGGAAACTCCTTTTTACCAATGTAGATCCACAACTTCTACAATGTATAGCCTTAGAGAGTTATTTTAGGCTTTTAGAGGTTTAAGGACTTGACTAAGTTCATACAGCCAGTATGCATCAAATAGAGAATTTGAATCCAATGTTGGCTTCACATTGGTTTTCCGGTTTTTAACCCCATATTGCTGTTGATAGGGCTTAAATATTTATTTTATATGTAGAAATATGTACATATTTCATATGTAAATTTGATTATTTAAAAAATCAATTCTCCTGTGTTTTTATTGGGAATTTAATGCATTAATATGTCATTAAGTTTTTAAAAATTGTTTCTTTTTTCTTTGTTTTTATTAACCACATGACTGCACATACATAATTTACTTTCTTCCCATTTTGTCAGTTTGTCATCTCCGCCACTGCTCTGCTCACACTAATCTGAACCCCGCCCCCTGCCGGCTCTATGATCTGCCTGACAGTGATCTCTTTTCAATATTCCACCTTTATAAGACAGAGGGAGAAAAGGGAAGCCTCTTGTTCACCGCTGTTCTTGAGTTATGATAGTCATTTCCTCGGCCCTCCCCCTCTCTCATCTTTTCCTCTTACCATTTGAGATGTCTTCATTTATATCATCTTCACACGTAAATATGGATTTGTTAATGATGAGATTCCATTTTCACCTTGAAATATTAATTTATTTTTTCCATTCATTCTTTTCTTATTTTTCCCCATGATACCTTTTATGCCTTAGAATATTTAACCTTTTAATGTTCTCTTACCTGCTCACAGTTACTCAGATGTCTCAATTTTTTTAAAGAAAATTGAAAAAAAATGCAGAAATATAGCCTTTTCCACATTTATGCTCTTTTCTAGTCCTAGTCACATGTAAACATTTCATGTCTTAGTCTTCTTTTAAAAATATTATTTTTATTAATGGCATATTTTTATGTCATAATAATTTCTGAATATATTCCCTCCTCTATCCAATAAGCCATCCCTTATAAGAAAGACTGAAACCACAAAGCATCTCTTGGCTTTAATTGCTATTTGAAAGTATTTAACTTTTTGTTGTTTGTTTAGTTTGCATATTGAATACCCTGCTTATGTCTGAGTGCTTTTGAAGGAATAACTTGGTTGTTTTCCTTTTGCTGAATATCAAATCAGTTTCTTTGATGATTAAGCTCAGTTTTTTTTTTGGGGGGGTACATGTTGTTTTGATGTACTCTTTGCTTTTTTTAATATTATGTTCCAAATTTCCTTTGATTTCTTTTCACCGTGAAATGACCTCTCCTATCCTTATAGGTTCCTCTTGGAATTTGAAGGGTTTTTTCCTTTTGTATCTCAAACTTGTCCTTTGATATTATAGTTCTAAAATCTGACTACGCTATTTTTTTGGTGAGCTAAACTTGGGGTTTATTTATGTTGGTGTTCTACATATTCTCTTGATCTGAGCTTTGCTACCTGCTTCTAACATTTCTGAGAAATTTTTCTGTACAATTTCTTGGGCTATGATATTCAGGTTTTCTTTTGATGGTGGATGTATATACACACACACACACATTTTATATATATATATAATATATATATATATATATATATATATATATATATATATATATATATATATATATATAAAATTTCCTTCTGGAGTACCTGTAATTCTTTGATTATTTCTTTGATCTTATCTTCAGGTTCAATATTCTTGTTTGCAGAGCTTTCAATATTCTTGTTTGCAGAGCTTTCATATTCTTCCAATCTTGTTATTTTAAAAATTGCTCATTTTTTTCTTCTGACTAAGAATTTTTGTACTCTGGTTCTATTGTTTTCTTTTCTAGAGAAAACACTCTTATGGAGAGCATCTTTAGCCTTTGTTTCATCATCTCTGTTTTCTGGTTACACTTGATTTTTCTCTTGGGAGCTCTCATTTCTGTGCTTATTTCTTTGAATGTTCTTTTGAACTATTCTGGGGGTTGAGGAGTCATTACATTATTTTATTCTGGGAACCCTGAAGGATTTGTTGTGATATCTACACAGGTGATTTTGAATTAATTTCCTTTATTTTTAGTACTTGTCCACTGAGAAGACTCTTTTCAAAAAAAATTGCTTGTTCATTTGTTTCTCAGTCAGCTTTTATCTGGATTAATCACTCAACTGATTTTTCCATGATGTCCTTACTAAATGCAAGTTTACCACTAATCTTTTATTACACAAATTCCAGCATATTTGGGTCCCTCCTTTAGCCCCTTACTACCTTACTACCTATTCTTTTCTCTTCCTTCCTTCCTTCCTTCCTTCCTTCCTTCCTTCCTTCCTTCCTTCCTTCCTTCCTTCCTTCCTTCCTTCCTTCCTTCCTTCCTTCTTTCCTTCCTTCCTTCCTTCTTTCCTTCCTTCCTTCCTTCCTTCCTTCCTTCCTTCCTTCCTTCCTTCCTTCCTTCCTTCCTTCCTTCCTTCCTTCCTTCCTTCCTTCCTTCCTTCCTTCCTTCCTCCCTCCTTTCCTTGTCTTGCCCAGGCTGGAAGTGCAGTGGCCTCTCACAAGACCATCGATCAGTATGGTAGTTTTGACCTAATCTCAAACTTGCCACAGTATCAGGGGTCTGTGACACTGTTACGGGTTTAATTCCAATGGTCTGGGACCAAAAGCTGTGCCAGGCTTGGGGACCTCTAGGCCAGTAAGAAATAGTATGAACACCAGGAGCCATGTGCTGGTGAGTCCAGTCTTCAGTACTGTTTTTCAGTAAGAATTACTTTACTGCAGATTTATTCACTTGCTCTCTTCTTGTCATTGCTGTTTTCTGCCTTTGGGGGTCTTTATCCTAAGGAACTGTCCCTCATATTCCTTTCACTCAGCCATCTTCCTAAGATTCCCGTCAATGCTTATGCTAATATCCCAGTCAATGGTGTCTTATAGTCTGTGACCCTTTAATTAGCATTGATTATAATTACCATGCGACCTTTCAACCTTCACTGTTACTTAGTTTTGAAACACAGCTTCTGGCCAAAGGGATAGGTATTTAAAATCCTATATGAGTTTTCTCTGTGATTATACTAGTGTATCCAACTGAATCAATCCTGATTGAAATGAATGTCAGCAGTTAGGAGAGCAAGGTTTAGTGACTAAATGAAAATGTGAGTTAGCAATCGATCACTCTTTTCCCTTTGACTGCATTTGGAATGACTGCAAACAAAGAAGGAGAATGGGAGGGAGTCTTAGATGCTGGGAAGCAAGAAGTGGCCAACTAAGTGGGCATTTGATTAGGCTTTTGTCTTTTATCCCTTTCACCAGGAAGGAAATAACATCCAGTGGCCAAGTTCAATGCCTTCCAAATATCACAGCTTGCAAAAGTTTGGGCTATTTTTGCATGCAAGAAAAAAAGGGGTGAGGGCATGCTTAGCTTCACATGTTCTTTCCACGGAACGACAACAGCGAAGGACTGCTTTCGGAAATGGTTTAAAATATGATGTTTTGAGATAAAGCTTCGGACGGGTTATCCTTGAAGATGTTTCGGTGATTAGCAGATATGATGCTGTCCAGAATCTGACCTGTAGGTCTTCACAGACAAAAGACTGAAAACATGATTTATGTGCTCATGTGAATATATGTGAGGAGAGAAAAGAAAGCAGTACTGTCCTGGTTAGATAGACGTTGTCACCTTGAGTCTTTGTTCTTCAAAAATAAATGAAGCTACAGAGGTTTTATGGCCTCAGAGGATTCCTGAGATCGAAGTGCATCCTGTGAGTGGCCAGGGGGTGGGGGTGGGGGTGTTGATGTATACTTGGTCACCTACATAGGCTCTATTAGCTTTATTCATCTGTTATTCATTTTTTTTCTGTCTTCCAAGTTGTTTTAGTTGGCTTTGTATGTGGTAAATGTCTTTTTAATCTGCAACTGTTAGTAAAAGTGCTTTTTCTTAAGAGGAATATAATCTTTCTAAAGTGCATTTTTGGTCATTTCATCCCTCCACTCAATAAACTACAAGGACTCCCTATTTCCCGCAGGATAATGCTCCATTCGGCTTTTAAAGACCTTCATAATCCAGTGCCTTCCTAACTTTCCTGTATTATACTTTATTTCCCTCCATGTACTCTGTGAGCTGCCTAAACTAACCCACTTACTGTTCTTTCTCCATGAACTTCCATCTCATAGCTCTGTGTCCTGGCATTATCTGTCCCCCGTGCCTGAAACACACTTTCTCTCTCTTTACTCTGTCTCTTAGTTTCATTGACTTTCTTCAAGGCCCAGCTTAAATCCCAGTTTCTATGGGAGGTCCTTCTAGATCTCCTTCATTGCTGGGACTTTCCCCTTGGAGATTTACTTCCACTTCTATGTATGGTATCTTCTGTGTATATATGTTACATATGTAATCTATATTTATAAAATATTTTAAGAGGTATTTAATATAACAAATATGTTCAATATAGGAATATATAATATATAAAACTACATAATTATAGTTACATACATATATACACATATGTACATTGTATACGCAACCATATATGTGTATGCAACTGTATGTATTTATATATGCATACATATATGTGTGTATTCACTTATTTGCATGTTGTCTCCCCATTAGACTGTGAGCTCCCCTTCTATCCCCAGCATTTAGCATGGTGCCTGGCACCTAGTAGACACTTAATAAGTGCTTATTGGGGACAGCTGGGTGGATAGAACACCGGCCCTGAAGTCATGAGGACCTGAGTTCAAATCCCACCTCAGACCAAACACTTGACACTAGCTGTGTGACCCTAGGCAAGTCACTTAACCCCAACTGCCTAAAAAAAATAAATAAAGAAAGAAGAAATGCCTATTGGCTGATTGACTTTTCACCTTCGCATTTTTAATCTTTAATATCACAGCATTCCTCTTTCAAGTATATACTTCTATTCAGTTCAGAAGACTCTTAATGAGCACCCATCATAGTCCAGGTGACATGAATATGAATAATATTGAAATGGATCTGTAATGTCACTGACAGGTATTCCCTCCAACTGATGGAATCCTAATAAAACTGCCCTCTACCCCGACCCAATTCTAACTTCCTTATGGGCCCCACTGAACAGTAGGCATGTCCTGATTTAACCACACCACAGGCTTTAGACTCAATACAGCCACTGCCCCTAGCTAACCACCATCCCCAGATCCAATTCACGTACTTGAAGAGGTGTGTCCTTGTATTCAACCACAATCACATCCATTCAGGCCAAGACAGGACCACAATGGCTAGACAATCAGAAAGCAGCATGACCAGGACATTTGACCACCAAACCACAGAAGGGACCCTCCCCCGTTACCTAATCCCTTAGCAAACCCCTCCTGCCTTTTTAATATTCATAATTTCTGTTGTGTAACCAGCATCATTACACTACAAATTTGCCTGTGTTTTCCTACTACGTTGCTGGCTCCTCTTGGAACCTAGCCTGCTTCTGAAGGGCATCAGTCCTCAATAAATGCCTGTACTTGGATTAGAGGTGGTCTGACCCCGAATTCTTTGAGACTGTGTTACCATGACACACCATGAAACCACAACACAACCACACAGATCTTAGCCTCTCTGTTCCTGCCCGTGCTTTTAGGGTCTTCCATAATTTTGGGGTAAAGGGTCCACCCAACATTCTGAGAACCTTTCTGGATTTCTCTTGATGTCCTGAAGGTATCAATGGAACAGGTGGACTGTTCAGTGGTTAGGCCTTACTCTTGCCACATGACTTGAACTTAAATCCTGATTTTTCCACTTACCCCCTGTGTGCCTACAGGCATGTAGATGTAGTGCTGGCCTGGAATTAGGAAGACCACAGTTCAAAGACAGTCTCAGACACTTACTAGGTGTGAGACCCTGGGCAAATAACTTCCCCTCTGTTTGCCTTAATCCACTGGAGAAGGAAATAGCAAACTATTCCAGTATCTTTGCCAAGAAAACTCCATAGACAGCACGTGGCATGAGCCGTGGGCTCATGAAGAGTTAGACAAGACTGATTGACTAAACAACAGCAGCCTGTGGGCCCAGTGTGAGTCCCTTAAACTCTCTGTGTTTCAGTTTTCCCGTCTCCAAAGCGAGGGGCTTGGAAGAGAAGCGCATATGCATGGACCTAGCACTTGCTAGGTGGCAGGCATTGTACTAAAATCTTCACAGTTATGACCTCATTTGATCCTTACAACAGCCCTGCAAGGTGGGATTTTCAATATCCCCATTTTACAGCTGGCAAAAGTGAGACAAATGGAGGTTAAGTGACTTGCCCAGGGGCACACAGCTAGGAGGCTAAATGTGAACTCTGGTCTTCCTGACCCCAGACCCAGTGCTCTAACCACTGTCCTGCCTGATTTCCCAGGTGGGACTATGTTCTCTCTAAGATTCCTTCCTGCAGTGGGTCCTAAGACCAACCCATCTTCTTTTCTAAACACGCATTGTTTTGGTAATATCCTTTGCTAGGGTTCTTCTTCATAGGTCCTAATTTGTGGCTTTTGCAGCTTGCGTGCACCCACCGTCACCTCTCCATTATCAGCTGATTGATTCTTCATTCTAAGTTTTGGAGACTCTAGTCTACCATGACTTACAGCCAACAGCAACAGCAGAAGACTTCATTCTGAGTTCCCAGCGTTCTCTTTGTGCTGTTCCTTGCATGAATCAGATAAAAAGATGGGCCGCTGCTGAGATCCATTTTACATCCCAATCCAGGTAAGTGTCAGGCTCTCGTTCACATACATTTTCAGAAGTTGACTACATTACACTCTTCATTGCTCACGATCTTGCTAAATTGGATTGACTTTTTCATTTTTATAGGGGAAAAAATCAATAATCACTGGCTACATCAAAGGCCTCACCGCTTGGCAATGCCTTAAAATAATTCTGAAATGTATTTATTTACATCTTAAAGATGATTTTTCTCTGAACTGTTCCAAGTCTCGTTTCCACAGCTGCAATTAAATAGCTCTTTTAGGATGATGTTTCATTTGGCTGTGCTGTGTTTATAATCAGTTGCATGCTGTACATTTCTCCCATCTTTTTGTACCCATGAATTATTCAGAGCGATTCTCTCTTAAGCTCAGGGTGAGTGATTGGGATTCTATTTTCCAAAGAGCTGGGCAGGCTTAGCAGAAAGAACAAGGTACATATGATTCATCAAGTTTTCTGTAATTAATATACAATTTTATCAAGGTCTTACCTGAATCATCTTCAGTGATTGTTCCCAACCTATGACAACAGCTTAAAACTTTAGGTTTCCAGATTCTCATCAGGCCTAAAGCTCACTTTGTTTCTAAGCAGGTTTTTTTTTTATGTGTTTGTTTTTTGAAATACATCCATGTGAGTTTTGACAAAGTGAATTTTGACTTAAGTTACTGAAACAGACACAACGCACTACAGCTTTGAAGCATAGGTAAATCTGTCTAGAAAGGATAGAAATATAAATTGCTCATGCGTAGGCCAAGCCAACATAATAAAAATGACAATTCTGCCTAAACCAATTTACTTACTCAGTTCCATACCAATCCAACTACTGAAAATTATTTTATAAAGCTAGAAAAAATAGCAACAAAATTCATCTGGAAGAACAAAAGGTCAAGAATATTGAGGGAATTAGGAAAGAAAAAGAGTTGGCTTAACCAGACTAGCAGAAAAACAACTTCAGAGAATGAGGTTCCCATTGTTCTTTCTTAAACAGAGTTATAACTCGGACAATGGGATGGGGGAGAGGGGCAAAATGAGAGTGCTGACATCACTAGTCATCCCTCAGTAGCCCAGAAATAGCAGAGGTTACATCTAATTAGGAAGAAGAGTCAGTTAAAATAAAGATGGTGGATTAGGATGGGTCCTTTTCCTGTCTCTACTACTGTATTTTCTTTTCTTTATCAAGTGATGATGTACCTCATAGCACGTGCCCTGGGTGTGCTTTGTGCTACATGTTATTCATACAAAAATTCCTACTTATAGCTGCCTTAGCACCTACTAGATTTTAGCCTTCCCCTCCTGGTAACCTGTGCTCTCTGGACCGTATTTTTCTCATCTGTAAAATGAGGATAATAACAGCAATGGTAGAATCAAATGAAAATAATGTTCCCAAATAAATGTAGAATAATGCAGGATGTATACAAAACATGTTCTCCCTACCCACTTCTACTTCTTGGAACCCCTAGTTCCTTTCAAGACTTGGTTCAAGTATAACCCCCTTGAAGAGGCCTTTCCTAATTTTCTCAATGTCTCTAGCTGCTAGTGCCTACCCCACACCCATCTCTATCACTATTTTTTGTACATGTCCTATATTTATCTATGACCTTGTCTCCTCTGATAAAACGTAAGATCCTGGAGGGCAGAGACTACTTCACTTTTGTGTTTGTAGCCACAGCAACTGGCACATAGTAGTAGGTTGCTAAGTATTTGTTGATGGTTTAATGTTTTAGAAATCTTGAAGTACTATATAAATACCAGCAATTACTACTGTAATAATTATTCATAAAATGGTAGATAATAATACCTAAAAGATGCCATGGTATAGTGGGTAAGTAGTTGACCATGCAGTTGGGAAGACCCAAGTTCAAGCTCTGTCTCTGGCATATGCTAGCTCTGTGACCATGGGAAAATCACTTACCCTCCCAGAGCCTCAGACAACTCTCTAATGATGGACATAAGCTTCTTGACAGTAGGGACTCTTTCTTTCCTTGTATTTCTATTCCCAGTACCCACTATGGTGCATGGCACATGGTAAGTACTCAATAAATGCTTGTTATAGACAAGTTGCTTATTTGGATGAATGGAGGCAGTTTTCACACTGGGAATGTATCATCCTAATGAAGTCACAAATCTAGACTAAGACATAAAAAGTACAAACAAAACCCAGCAAAAACAATAGAAACCTTTTACTATCAACCTGATAGTTATTATGAGGAAAGCAATTTGTAAATCTCAAAGCATCCCCATCCTCATCCTCATCCTCATCCTCATCCTCATCCTCATCCTCATTGACATTCATACAATGCTTTACATACCTTACCTCTTTTAAGCCTTGCTGCAACTCCTGTGAATTAGATGCTATTTCCCTTTTTACTGATGAAAGTCTGAGTCTTAAGGTTCTTGTCCGTGGTCCTCTTTGTGAATGTGAACTATTAGTTTTGATTACCCAATGGCCTGTGCTGCTCTTCCTATATCAGTGTGAGTCAATGGTCTACAGTCATGGACTCCAGCTACTTTTCCAGCCCTAGCCACAAGTTCATGCTGACCAGTTTGCATTCTCTGACGGGTCTCTCTTGTGACCAACAGTTGATTTTTTGGAGAGAATTGGCCAGACTTATCAGCTTGGCATGTTACTATGGAGTGGAGTTAATAGGATTGTAGCATAGCTATTAGATTCTCTGAGGAGTCTCATCCCACACATAAAAAAGTTAGGTCCTTGAGTAAGCCAATTTACATCTCCCTTTCAGAGTTCTCAGGGTACCCTGAGCGGGAGAAGAATACTAATCTAATTCTAATACTATCAGCTTAAGCCCCCTTTCCAGCATGTTTTCCCTAATATAAATTACCAGTAATTAGTGCCTCAGTATAATTTAATCAGTTAACTTCATTTTTTTACATCAGTTAATATCAGCTTTTAAAAGGAAATTTTTTGAGATAATATAGCAAGAACAGATGTCACAAAGCATTTACCCCTAAATGGAAGAAAAGGTCATACTAGCCCAACTATCATTTCAGTCCTTGGGAAGAGTGGACTCACACTGAAATTATTTATTAAAAAATATCACCCTAACAAATTTACTGCCACTTCAAGGTCATAGCCATCTCCAAAACTCAACAGAGGGAGAAGTAACAACAGGGTAATGCAATCACAGGTTACATCTCAGTAACCTTGGGATTTATGGTGAGCAAATCTTATTACAATTAGTATCTCATTTGGTCCTCACAACAGCCCTGTATGATGGGTACTATTATTATGTCCACTTTCTAGATGAGAAAATTGAGCCTTAGTAAATATTTAGGTTGTGATTGAACTCAGATCTTTCTTACTCCAAGTCAACACTACTTTCTGTGGCACTTTGCTTGTTTTTGAGAGTCACACAGATAAGAAATTGATCCATGCCCTTTCCTGAAGCAATGATGGTGTTGGTTTGATTACTGCGTCCAAAGCAGGAAGCCAAAAATTGGAGCTGGGGGCACAGGACTGATGGCAAGATGGCCAGATAGCTGGCTGAATGTTATGTGCAACTTATTATGGTGTAGGACTGGCTTCCCATAGTGGGTTAGGGAGTATGAATTCACTCATCAATCAAAGTAGTTCATACTCAGGGTGGGAGCTGCAAAGCTCCATAGACTGACTTCCCCAGGGACTGGGTCATGATTTCAAAGCATCATCATCATCATCATCATCATCATCATCATCATCATCATCATCAGTGACATTCATACAATGCTTTACATACCTTATCTCTTTTAAACCTTGCTGCAACTCCTGTGAACTAGATGCTATTTCCTTTTTTACCTGATGAAAGTCTGAGTCCAAGGTTCTCGTCCATGGTCCAGGTTAGAACAGGGCTGCTGCCGCAGGAAATGTGGCAGAATGGTTGAAGCGTCCCATAGGATGGCAGCAGGCAATGTCATGGCTCACAAAACCTTCTGAGACTCAAGCATTTTGCAGGAAATCTGAAGGCAAGCTCAACAAAGACATTTAGGAAATCAAAAAAACCACTAGGACAAAGATATTTGCACAGTCAGTAACAAAATCATGTTTATGGTGATTGGCTTTTCTCAAGTTCCTTTGTAGCATTTGTAAAAGAAATCATTAATCCGGCAGTGCCATGTAGTTTGTCCTCGTTAGACGGGAAGAAAATTTATTTATTCTGAAAAGCTGCAATTTGTTAGTCTAAAAGGCCAGTTTAAAATTTCAGCAAGTGTTGATAGAGCATTGTTGACTTGACAGCCAAAGTAACCATAACTTACACTTAACAAATGTTTTTGCTCCTGCTGCCCAGCTCTCCCACAGGCCTCCCTACCAACTTTGAGGGCTGAGTCAATGGCTAATTCTCAGCAAATTCCAAGCCATTTGCAATCAGGCAGCATTTGAGGTTTTCAAAAAGTGCTGTCTTCATATTCATAACGAGTGATGCTGCTTTAAAATACATTGCCATTGTTATCGTTTATTTTTTGCATCACTGAATGATTCTAATTTTTCTAATCTTCCCCCTGCATTCGGAAAGTGCTGGACTTGGAGTTAGGAAGATCCAAGCTCAGATGGGGCCTCAGACATTTGCTAGCTGCGAGACCTTTGGCAAGTCACTTAACAACTTCTGCCTCAAGTTTCCTCAGTTGTAAAATGAGTATAATAGTACATACTTCCCAAGATTGTTTAAGGATCAAATGAGATAACATTTATGAAGTGCTTTGCCAACCTGAAAGTGCTCTATAAACACCAGCTAGCTATCATAATAATATAAATAGCTAGCATTCTATATCGTGCTTTAAGGTATGTAAAACACGTATGTTATCTCATTTGATTCTCACAACAACCCTGTGATTTGGATGCTATTCTGATGCCCATTTTGCAGATGATAAAACTGAGGCTGGGAGTTTAAGTGACTTAGGATAAATGATAGAGGGAGGTCTTCTGATCCTGCCTTTCCTCTCACTTCAGAGACAGCACACCTATCCTCTGGCTACTTTTCACTGGCCGTGATGACACTTTTAATTGGCTGCGGGGCTGGATCCCCGTGGATATACTAAATGGGGAGCAATCCCTGTCCTTTGGGATCTCTTCTTCCTTCTGATTTTGAGGTATAAGAAGAATTCTCTAAGATTTGAGAGTCAGTGGGGGGTATTTTCCCTCACCACATCGGCCTCAGGAGTACATGGCTTCCCAGCAAGCCTGGATCTGGGATGGGGCTGCCTTCTGATTTTGTCTTCTTTCTTTTGAAGTTTGTCTTTGTCAAGACTCTGTCTTGAGTAATTCTTATCCATGGTTTTCTCTAAGTCCTCCTTGCACACTGAACGCACTGGAGAGATTGCTTTGTTTCTTTTGTATTTTACAGATGCCAGTGCTACATTCGGGCCATCCATTTGCTACCTTTCACTTCCGATGTACGTTTGAGCCATCTCATTTTCTGGTTGTTAATTTCCTGGGTGATATTTTCTATGCTGCTTATTGCCTCTAGATTATTGTGGGTGTCATGTTACAGTCTACTGAGGGCCATCACGAATCTTTCCATGGCCCTCTGGGTCTCTTGCAGCTATTTCCTCTAATATCCTGGTGCTCCGTGAGTCACAGTTGGACAGCATCCCTAAGAGCATTCTGGCTTTCCTATCAGGGAGCGGTTTGGGATTGTTCAGAGCATGGTGCTATTTTTTAAATGCAACCTAGCCTTCCAAAGCCCTCTTAGTCAATTCCAGCCTTTGTTCATTGCTCATTTGTAGCTCTTATCCAAGAGACAGCTACTAATAGATACCTTAGTTCAGTCCAGATCCATGATCTCCTTGGTTTGGAACCAGTGTAGAAATGCCATTTAACAATGAAGATTTCAGCCCTTTTGTAACTTATCTCAGATAGCTGCCTGGGGTAGGTATTCCCCCTTAGTGTGGCCACACATTTAGTAGCATCAGAGCCAAGACTTGAATCTCAGCTTTCTTGACCCCAGTGCTGGTCCTCTTTCTCTACTATATCATGCTACCTATCATCCATTAACATATTTGTAGTGGGGAGAAAAGATATCAAACTTCACAAATAATTTAAAAAATGAACAAATTATAGGAGCAATCATTTCCCAAAGAAGCAAGGTACCAGTTCATTTTTCATTTTTAATTGAAATTCTCTCTGTCCTATAGCTTTTAGTTTTACCCTAATTCATTTCAGGGCCTATGCTAGTGAGACCATGCAGTTTGCTTTAATCCCTCATCAGAACAGAACTGGAGAAGGGCTAGGGAGATTGCCTTCTGCCTAGTGGAGAAATCTTCCTAGAACTGTGATTATTTTATATTAGCCACACTGGTTACCCTTCTACTTTCTTGACCATTTTTCACAGAATCACATCATTTTAGAGGTAGCAGGGACCTCCGCGGTCATTTAATGCCAACCTGGAAGGAATCTCCCCTATAACATAGTTGACATATGGTCATCCATACTCTGCTTGTAGACTTCTAGACCTATGACATCCCTGGCAACCCATGTGACTTGTGGACAGCTCTCATTTGTAGGAAGGTCTTCCGGATATCAAACTTAAATGAGACTCTTTGTAACCTCTACTCATTACTTCTGGTTCTCCATTCTGGGGCTAGACAGAATAAGTTTCATCTCTTTTCCGTATAGTAGTCTTTCAATGACTTAAGACTTCTATCATGTTCTTCTGACTCTTTACTTCTACGGTCTAAATATTCTCACATCCTTGAACCCATACTTATAAGGTATGGGCTCAAGGCTCCTTTCTTTCTCAGATTCTCACCTGTAGAAAATTGCCCTCTCCTTTGCATTTTAGTCTTTCTTGGAGACTTTAGGATTGCCAAACCCAATACCATTAAACCCTACTGCTGGTGCTTGGAAGCTTTGAAGGCAATGGTAACATTTGTTCAACAGACCCCTTCCCTGCAGGACCTTCCTTGCTTGGATGGAGGATGTTGGAACTGCTGAGAACAATGAGCATTGTTAGAATAGGGTTCTAAGGTTTCCCCTCACTCTGCAGATAATATTTCATTTTCAAGGGTCTACTGCATCTTCTTAGTTGGGAGTAGGGAGCAGGAATCTTTCTTGTTGGGCTGATCTGTAGCACAGCCATCACAAAGCACATCTCCCATTTGTCTCAAACTCTTTGCATTTTGAATGATCCACATAAATGCTTTGGAACAGGTCTTCACTTCTGTGCTGGTGGCTCTCTTAGGCTCCACAGGGGGAGATCACTTTCAAAGGCTATGTGCCCTCCTTCAAAAAGCTGAGCAGCCCTGGAGATGGCATGGTTCTCTGTGGTTCTTTTGAGAGAAATCAGGACCAGTAGAACAGGCAGTAGCCCAAGCCAGCCCATGAGAACGGAAGGCACCCCAAAGCTCCAGATGTCTCAGGGAGGATCGAAGCTTTAAAATGTTGTGACAATGTTTTTGTTGTTGTTTAGTTATTTCACTTATGTCTGACTTTTGTGACCCCATTTAGGGTTTTCTTGGCAAAGATACCGGAGCGCCATTTTTTGCCATGTCCTTCTCTAGCTTGTTTTACATATGAGGAAACTGAGGCAAACAGAGGTTAAGTGACTTGCCCAGAGTCCCACAGCTAGTGAGTGGCTGAGTCCAGATTTAAACTCAGGTCTTCCTGATTCCAGGTTCAGTGTTCTATCCACTGTGCTATCTAGCTGCCCATGTTCTACCCTTTAATTCAGAAGTTAGGTAAATGAGCCCAGCATATGAGACACCAAAATATGATGTGTTCAGGTCTCAGTTGGTCATGGGAGGGGCAATGATAAATCACACAGAACCCCAAGATCAGAGACCATTTAACCCAATCAGCATCTGAATGAGGTTCCCCTCCACAATACACCCAACAAATGCTCACTCCATCTCTACTTGAAAGCCTGCCATGGGTGGGAACCCTATACTTCCCAAGGCAGCCCTTTTGGTTAGCTCCAATTGTTAGAAAGTTCATCCTTACCTCAGGTCAACATTAACTTGCTCCTGGGTCTGCACTCTGCGACCAATCAGAATTTTCATATGACAACCCTTCAAATGCTTGAATGAATTAAGCATTATTAAGTGCCAGCCATTGCTCCAGCTACCACGATACACAGAATACAAACCAAAAAGTCCCTGCCCTCAAGGAGCTTGTATTCTTTTACTTAGAGATAGCTATCAAGCCCATTCTAAGTCTTCTCTTCTCCAGTGGAAACCTCTCTAGCTCCTTCAATTCACTGAGCCTCCTGTGAAGGGAGTTCTTCACCTTTTGCTGTGACGTGGATGTTTTAGCAGGTCTAGGCTGGAGCAAATGCCAGGGAAGCCTTTGCTATTTGGAGAGAGCCCAGAGTGACCTGTTGAAGGATTTTGGGTGTCCAGCTGGGCCACAGCACTTAAGGCATATTACCATGAAATTGAATTGGATATTTAGAATTGGAGGGGGCTTAGGAGGTCATCTAGTTCGACTTCTTCATTTTATAAAGGAGTAAACTGAGTCCCAAAGAGGTGAAGTCATTTATTAAAGGTTCACACAGGTAGGAAGAGGAGTCAGGATTCAAACCCAGGTCTTTTGACTTAAAATCCAGTACTCTTACACCATGAAGCAATTTTTAAAAAAATGCTCTTCAGCATGAGGTGTTAAAATGTTATTCCTTAGAGAGTATTTATTCCATTCCATCTCCTGGAATGTTTAACAAGATTGTCAGAGCATTTAATCCTTCCTGAGCAATGCCGTTCTGATGTGCTCCCTCCACCCTTGAAAATGTTCTTATCACTTCTGAATGTTACCTTTACCTCTCTAGCAGTACCACCAACCATGTCTATTTTCTAAGACATGTAACCCATCAAATGCTAAGACCCATGGGAGGGATTTTTCTTAAATTTACCATGACTCTTAGTCTAGTTTCTCAATTATTATTAATTATTATTAATTAATTATATTATATATGCAATATTATATAAATTATATTAATTTATATTAATTTTTTTAGGCAATTGGGGTTAAGTGACTTGCCCAGGGTCACACAGCTAGTAATTATCAAGTGTTTGATCTGAGGCTGCATTTGAACTCAGGTCCTCTGGACTTCAGGACTGGTGCTCTATCCACTGTGCCATCTAGCTGCCCCGGCAGTTTCTCAATTATTAAGCAGCAGCATCACTCCTTTAAAAACATGTTTCCACATTCCATTATTTTCCGCTAAGCTCATTTTATCCACATTTTCTCTGGCCTCAGCTCAATCTGCCGTACATTAGGTCCAGTGCTTGAATGATTCATCGCAATCCAAATACATTATTTCCCATTTTTTTTGTTTTCCATAGTTTAACTTTGACTATAATCTTGGGGTCCTAGCATCCTGAGAATTAATGGTAAAAACAAGACACTTCTGAAGATGTAAGCAAAGCTCTTTGCATCATTGGCAGCTGAAGCAGAGCCTCCCCTAGCTTGGCTTGTCTCAGATGGCGCTGCCTTCTCTCTTATGAGTAAATGGGAAAACAAGAAGGGTTAGTGGTGAAGACCCAGCCACATGGAATTGACAGCTAGCAAACTGCTGACAGTGCCTAATGGAAAGCAAGCATTTCAGGTGTGCCACTAATGGAAAATGCAATCACTCTTTACTCAGTTAGCCCTAATTTTCATTTCTTTCCATTTTCTCCTTCCCATCCATCCCTACATCTTTTTTTTTTTTTAAAGCTCTTTCTTGATTGTGATCTGGGTATAACAGAATTAGCCTTGGATCTGGAGTCAGAAGACCTGGGTTCTAATTTTGGTTCTGCTAGAGGCAATGAGATGGCACAGTAGAGTCTGGAGTCAGGAAGACCAGGGCCTAAGTCTAGCCTCAGATGCTTAACTGGCTGAGTGACCTTGGGCAAGTCACTTAACCTTTGTCAGCCTCAGTTTCCTCAGCTGTAAAATGAGGATAATAATAATACTTACCTCCTGAGGTTGTTGTATCAAATGAGATAATATTTACAAAATATTAGCAGTGCCTGGCATGTAGTATCCCCTTAATAAATGCTTTATCCTTCCGTTTTTCCTTCCTTCTACTTACTGCCTGGGTGATCTTGGGGGACCTACTTCCTCTCTCTCTGGGTCTCATTTTCTTCTCCTGTACAATTTAAGGGGTCGGGTCTAATACCCCTATGATTCTCTATCTCTAAAACTATGATAAATCAAATCATCCCCGTTTGTGACTTAATTTCTTGACATAAGAGCAGTCATAAGGATCAAATGAGCAAACCACACAGTGGTTTGTAAAGGCTAGCTATCATCAAAAGTACATTTGTTGTTTTTGGTCCATTTGCTTCTTTTTTCATCACTTTTGGAAGATGAGGACCTTGTCTTTCTATTTTGAAAAAAAAAGTTTATTTATTTTTAGTTTCCGTAAGATTTTGAGTTCTAAATTTTCTCTTCCTCCCTACATGCAATCTGATATAAACACTATATCTACGTTCATATTAAACATATTTTCACGTTGGTCATGTTGTAAAAGAAGAATTAGAACCAATGGGAGGAACCATGAAAAAGAAGAAACTGCAGCAAAAAGAGAGAGCAGATAGCATGCTTTGATGCATTCAGACACCACAGTTCTTTCTCTGGCTGTGGGTAGCAGTTTCCATCATGAGTCTTTTGGAGTTGTCTTGGATCCTTGCATTTCTGAGAAGAGCATCAAAGTCAGTCATCGCACAATGTGGCTGTTACTGTGTACAACATTCTCCTGGTTCTGCTCACGTCACTCAGCATCAGTCCCTACAATTCTTTCCAGCTTTTTCTGAAGTCAGCCTGTTCATCATTTCTCGTAGCACAATAGTATTCCATTACATTCATATACCACAACTTGTTCAGCCATTCCCCACTTGATGGGCATTTCCTCAATTTCTAATTCTTGGCCATCACAAAGAGAGCTGCTATAAATATTGTTGTACCTGTGGAACATGGTCTTTTCAACTTAGTTTCTTCATAACTTCGCACAGGGCTTTATATAGAATAGGTGGATTTTAAACACTAGAAATGACTTCACAGATGACTTGTTATTGATTAACACCCTCATTTTACAGATGAGATAACTGAGGCTCTGAAAGACAAATCTGCCTTTCCCAAACTCACTTATTTCGTAAGTAGGAGGGCCAGGTTTTGCAAGCAGGCCTCTGATTCAAGAGTCAAGGCTCTTTCTGTTATACCATTTTCTTCTGTTATTTCTCCCATTGGTACATTTATTGGTAGATTTGTTATTATTATTGTAATTGTTGTCATTTTTGGAAAATACATTTAGAGCTGGAAGGGTCTTTAGAAGTTATTTATTAGAGACAGCTAGGTGGCTCAGTGGATAGAGCACCAGCCCTGGAGTCAGGAAGACCTGAGTTCAGATCTGGTCTCAGACCAGACACTTGACACTCACTAGCAGTGTGGACCCTGGGCAAGTCACCTAATTAGCACAAACAAATTAAAAAAAAAGTTATTCATTATAATCCCCTAATTTTACAGATGAGGAAACTGAGGCCCAGACATGTTAAGTGACTTGTTCAGGGTCACATGGTAACAAGGCCACTCAGAATTTGGACCAAGTCCACCACGGCACCTCCAGAACTCTTGACATAACTAGAACTAAGCAATGAATAGAAAATACCCTTGCGGAAAGGAATCCCCCCCACCCTTCCTCTCTCAGATTTGACAATTGAGAGACCACCTTTTTAGGGACTATATTCTGCAAAGTGTTCGAAGGCTAGAGAAAAGGTTCCTAATTGAAAACTGACTCTCATCCCCCCCCCTTTACTTTGGCTCCTTTTTAATTAAAAAAAGGGATTGTGTGTAATCAGCTGGATGTTTTCCCCTCTCTTCCTTTCCCTTCAAGCCTGAATTGTTCTTATCTTAATTTCCTCCTTTGTTTGAGTTCAGAAATCCGACCACGGCTCTCACCTCCTTCCTCAAGCCCTGGTGTGAGTTGCTTTGTCTCCCCCTCCCACTCCCTCTTGCCCCCCCCCCCCCCCCCCCCCCCCCCCCCCCCCCCCCCGAGCCAGGGAAGCAGAGATCTGGGTCTGTGTGAACCTTGTCATTAACAGACACGCTGATGTGTTAAGTTTTGGGAAAAAATGAACTTACCATAGACAGTAATTATCTCTCTTGATTCCTTAAGCAGCCAGGCTAACACCCAGTTTCAAGGCAAAAGGAAAATCATTCTTTCTTACACCATCCCTTTGGTAGTATAGTCACGTTTTCTGTCCAGGCCACAATTAAGAGCGTTCTGGGTTGTGTCTCCATAATCCTTCACTGTTTTTAGTTGGATTTTCCACAATTTTCAGCACTGGGTTTTACTCATCAAGATAAGGAGCTATTTTGGGGCTCCTATGTGGGCCTAGAGAGTCATGCTTAAAGACAACAACATAACCCCCCCCCAAATGTTGGGGTTCTGCTTTACTCAATGTGTCCATTTGGCACAATTGGACCACCTGTTTAGACAGAAGCCTTTGAAAACAGAGGCCTGTTTTCCATCTATGGAATTTCCTAACTCCTCCAAAATGTGTCATTTCCTCCCTTGTCCCCCAAGGGTAGAAGGAAATATTGGGAACTTGGAAAGGCGCATGCCTGAGACACAGTATAGTACAATTAGTAAACTTAGAGCAACCTTTCAGGTGGGCAGCAGCCGCCCAAGAACACATACAACGTTTTCCTCATCAGTCAAAACATTTGCTGTAGACAGAAGTGAATAGACTTGTTCCTGGATACCAATGGGCACTGTTATTCTTGTATCATATGAAAACACTGGATCATGTATTTGGAGCTGAAAGATCCCTGAAAGGCCATCAGAACCAGTCTGCTTATTTTACAGATGAGGAAGGAGAAGCCCAAAAAACCTAAGGCAGAGCTAAGCTTCCTTCCTTCCTTCCTTCCTTCCTTCCTTCCTTCCTTCCTTCCTTCCTTCCTTCCTTCCTTCCTTCCTTCCTTCCTTTTTCCCTTCTTTCCTTCTTTCCTTCTTCCTTTCCTCCCTTCCTCCTTCCCTTTCTTCTTTCTCTTCTCCCTCCCTTCTTTCTTCCTTTTCTTTCTCCCACTGTCTCTTCTTTGCCTCTTCCCCCTCTACTTTTTCTCTTCCCCCTTCCCTCATTCTCCTATAAGTCAACCAAGGTTAGCTGATCTTGACAAATTAATAATTTTCCAAGGATACCTCTTTACCTTGCAGTAGCTTGGAATGGGGGCAGGGTGGAGCCAAGATGGCAGAGTAAAAGCAGTGACTTGCTTGAGCTCGCCCCTAAACCCTCCAAATACCTATAAAAAATGGCTCTAAACAAATTGAAAAGCAGCAGAACCCACAAAAAGACAGAGGGAAACAAATTTCCAGACCAAGACAACCTGGATGATTGATCAGAAAGGTGTATCGTGCTGGGCCAGGAGAGGAGCAAAGTATGGCATGGGCGAGCAGGCCACAGCAAACCAGAAGCAGGCCTCAGAGGACTGAATCACAGGCAGCTGTGGTGGTTTCCAGACTCTTCAATCCACAAATGCCAAAGACAACTTAAAACGTCAGTGGGAAAAGTCTGTTTCTGTGGTGCTGAGAGAGGAACATGGGGTCTCAGTTCCAGTTCCCCGAGAGCGTGGCCCTGGGGGGGCAGCTGCCTCCTGAGCTCCCGGCCCACAGACTGAGGGGGAGTCAAGTGGCCCATCAGAGGGGGACTGCAGGGATCTCTTTGCCAGAGCTGAGGCAGGAATCTCTTGCTTTGCCCGTACTTGGATCTGGGTCGCAGTTCTGGGGTGAGGAGGAGCACTGGTGTGGTGGAGCTTGTAGTGGCTGTGGAGAGGAAACCCTCCTCACAGTTTTCTATCTATCTATCTATATCTATCTATCTATCTATCTATCTATCTATCATCATTCTATTTATATTTTTTAAATTTATTTATTTTTAGTGTTCAACATTTACTTCCACAAGATTTTGAATTCCAAATTTTCACCCCATCTTGCCCCTCCGCCCACCCCAAGATAGCATGTATTCTGAATACCCCTTCATCTAGTCTGCCCTCCCTTCTTTCTCTGCCCCTCCCCTCTTTTATCCCTTTCCCGTTCTATTTTCCTGTAGGGCAGGATAGATTTCTGTACCTCATTTCCTGTATTTCTTATTTCCCAGTTGCATGTGGAAACATTTTTTTTAAACATGTGTTTTTAAAACTTTGGGTTCCAAATTTTCTCCCTTCCTCCTACCCCATCCACCCTCACTGAAAAGGCAAGCAACTCAATATAGGTTGCACATGTGCAGTTATGCAAAACACTTCCATAGTAGATGTTGTGAAAAACTAACTCTATTTCCCTTAATCCTATCCTGCCCCCCATTTATTCTATTCTTTCTTTTGACCCTGTCCCTCCTCAGAAGTACTTCCTTCTGATTACCCCTTTCCCAATCTGCCCTTCTCTCTATCATCCCCTGCTCTCTTCCCCTTCTCCCCTATTTTCCTGTAGGGTAAGACAGATTTCCATACCCAATTGAGTGTGTATGTTATTCCTCCTTAAGCCAAATCCTATGAGAATAAGATTCCCTCATTTCCTCTCACCTTCCCCTGTTTCCCCTCCACTGTAAGAACCTTTTTTGTCTGTTTTGTGCGAATTAATGTACCCCATTCTACCTCACCCTTTCTCCTTCTCCTAGTATAATCCTCTCTCACCCCTTAATTTTATTCTCCAGATATCACCCCTTCATCTTCAACTCACCCTGTGCCCTCTATCTATCTATCTATCTATCTATCTATCTATCTATCTATCTATCTATCCATACATATATTTTTTCCCCTCCACTACCCTAATACTGACAAAGGTCTCATGAGTTATAAATATCATCTTTCCATGCAGGAATGTAAACAGTTCAGCCTTAATAAGTCTCTTATGATTTCTCTTTCCTGTTTACCTCTTCATGTTCCACTTGAGTCTTGTATTTGAAAGTCAAATTTTCTATTCAGCTCTGGTCTTTTCATCAAGAATGCTTGAAAGTCCTCTATTTCACTGAATGACCATTTTTTCCCCTGAAGGATTTTGCTGGGTAGGTGATTCTTGGTTGTAATCCTATCTCCTTTGCCCTCTGGAATATTATATTCCATGCCCTCTGGTCCTTAATGTAGAAGCTGCTAAATCTTGTGTTATCCTGATTGTGTTTCCACATACTTGAATTGTTTCTTTCTGGCTGCTTGCAATATTTTCTCCTTGACCTGGGAACTCTGGAATTTGGCTACAATATTCCTAGGAGTTTTCCTTTGGGGATCTCTTTCAGGGGAGATCTGTGGATTCTTTCAATTTCTATTTTGCCCTCTGGTTCTAAAATATCAGGGCAGTTTTCCTTGATAATTTCTTGAAAGATGATGTCTAGGCTCTTTTTTGATCATGGCTTTCAGATAGTCCAATAATTTTTAAATTCTCTCTCCTGGATCTATTTTCCAGGTCAGTTGTTTTTCCAATGAGATATTTCACATTGTTTTCTAATTTTTCATTCTTTTGGATTTGTTCTACTGTGTCTTGATTTCTCATAAAGTCACTATCTTCCAATTGCTCTATTCTAATTTTTAAGGAAGTATTTTCTTCAGTAATCTTTTGGACTTCCTTTTCCATTTGGCCAATTTTCTTTTTAGGGCATTCTTCTCCTCATTGGCTTTTTGGACCTCTTTTGCCATTTGGGTTAGGCTATTTTTTAAGGTGTTATTTTCTTCAGTATTTTTTTGGGTCTCCTTTAGCAAGCTGTTGACTTGTTTTTCATGATTTTCTTGCATCACTTTCATTTCTCTTCCCAGTTTTTCCTCTACTTCTCTTACTTGCTTCTCAAAATTCCTTTTGAGCTCTTCCAAGGCCTGGAGATTCATATTTTTCTTGGAGGCTTTGGATGTGGAGCTTTGACTTTGTTGTCTTCTACTGGTTGTATGTTTTGATCTTCTTTGTCACCAAAGTAAGATAATATAGTCTGACTCTTTTTGCGAGGTTTGCTCATGATCCCAGCCAACTACTTGAGTTTTAAACTCTTTGTTAAGGTAAGAGTCTGCTTCCAATGTGGAGAATGTACTGTCCCAAACTGCTTGGGTTTGTATAGCTGTTTTCAGAGATACTTCCAGGGACCTGTAAATTTTAAGTTCTTCCAAGGTGGTATGATAAGGGTTGAGGTGTTTACTCTTTTCCTGGCCTGTGCTCTGGTCTTTGAGTGACTGGCCACTTTTCTCTCTTGGAACTGTGAGGAGGGTTTCCTCTTCACCACCCCTACAAGCTCCACCACACCAGCGCTCCTTCTCACCCCAGGAGCACCACTCAGAACTGTGACCCAGATCCAAGCACGGGCAGAGCAACATATTCCTACCTCTGCACCAGCAAAGAGATCCCTGCAGTCCTCTTCTGATCAGCCACTTGCTTCCCTCTCAGTCTGTGGGCTGGAAGCTCAGGATGCAGCCACTGCCCCAGCGCCCGTGCTTTGCGCTCTGTGCTCTGGAACTGGCTGTGACCTAGCTCCTCTCTCACAGCAAAAACAGACTTTTCCCACTGACCTTCTAAGTCTTTGGTGTTCGTGGATTGAGGAGTCTGGAAACTGCCACAGCTGCCTGTGATTCATTCCTCTGAGGCCAGCTCCAGGTTTTCTGCGACCTGCGTGCCCATGCTGAACTGCGCTTCTCTACCCGCCAGCACAATATGCCTTTCTGCTCATCCATCCAGGCTGTCTTGGGCTGGAAATTTGTTTTACTGTCTTTTTGTGGGTTCTGCTGCTTTAGAATTTGTTTAGAGACATTTTTTTTATGGGTATTTGGAGGGGTTTGGGGGACAGTTCAAGTAAGTCACTGCTCTCATGCCACCATCTTGGCTCCATCCCTCCTCACAGTTACAGGACAGAAAGGAGTACTTGTGGTCACTAATAGACCAGAGCACAGTCCAGTAAAGGAGTAAACACCTCGCCTGTTATCTTACCACCTTGGAAGAACTGAAAATTTACAGGTCCCTACAAGTATCTCTGAAAACAGCTGTACAAACCCCCGAAGGTTGGGACAGTACATTCTCCACATTGGAAGCAGACTCTTACTTTAACAAAGAGTTTAAAACTCAAGTGATTGGCTGGGATCATGAGCAAGCAGCGCAAAAAGAGTCAGACTATATTATCTTACCTTGGTGACAAAGATCAAAATATACAACCCAGAAGAAGACAACAAAGTCAAAGCTCCTACATCCAAAGCCTCCAAGAAAAATATGAATCAGTCCCAGGCCTTAGAAGAGCTCAAAAGGGATTTTGAGAAGCAAGTAAGAGAAGCAGAGGAAAAACTGGGAAGAGAAATGAGAGTGATGCAAGAAAATCATGAAAAACAAGTCAACAGCTCACTAAAGGAGACCCACAAAAGTACTGAAGAAAATAACACCTTAAAAAATAGCCTAACCCAAATAGCAAAAGAGGTCCAAAAAGCCAAGGAGGAGAAGAATGCCTTAAAAAGCAAAACTGGCAAAATGGAGAAGGAAGTCCAAAAGATTACTGAAGAAAATGCTTCCTTAAAAATTAGAATAGAGCAATTGGGAGCTAGTGACTTTATGAGAAATCAAGACGCTGTAAACTAAATCCAAAAGAATGAAAAAATAGAAGACAATGTGCAATATCTCATTGGAAAAGCAACTGACCTGGAAAATAGATCCAGGAGAGAGAACTTAAAAAGTATCGGGCGATCGGAAAGCCAGGATCAAAACAAGCGCCTGGAATGGGGGCGCCCTAATCCTTCCCTGCTCAGGTGTAGTCAGAACAGACCCCAGAAGGGATAATGGCATCATGGGGTGAAATGCATTCTGGATTCTCTCCCAGAATTATGGACCTCCAGAGGCGGAAGGGAGCCCTGCTGAGGCCTTAAAGTACGTGGTTATCTCTGAGAGGAAAGCCTATTGCCTTGCAAGGCGGCCCTTCCACTTTGGGATAATTCTAATTATTAGAGGGTTTTTCATTTCATCGAGCCGAAATATTCCGCCTTGAAGCTTCTGCTCCTCGCTCCTAGTTTTACCCTCTGGGGCCAAGCAGAGGTCAAACTGAATGCCCCATTCATAGGACAGCCCTTTAGACCATTTCAGGAAGCTGCCATATTGGTCTCCCCAACTTTTCTCTTTCTCAGGCAAATCTTCTCTTTTCTCTCCTCGCTCATGTCATAGCGTCTCACTCTGCCAACCTCGTCAAGATACTCTGTGTACAGTTTAGGCAGCTAGGCGGTACAGTGGATAGAGCCTTGAGCCTAGAGTCAGGAAGACTCATCTTCCTGAGTTCAAATCTGGCCTCAGACACTTACTGGCTGTATGACCTTGGGCAAGTCACTTAACCCTGTTTACCTCCATTTCCTCATTTGTAAATGAGCTGGAGAAGGAAATGGCAAATAACTCCATTGTCTCTGTCAAGAAAAACCCAAATGGGGTCATAAAGAATTGGACATGACTGAAAAGTGACTGAATGACAAAAGTGTAGAGCTTATCTATCTGCTTCCTAAAATGGGGTACCCAGACCCAAACATAACACTCCAGATGCCATCTGACTGGTACAGTCTAGAGCAGGCCTATCTCCTCCCATGTTCTGGGGCTCTACCCCTCTTACAACATAGCCTATGATCTCATCACCCTTTTGGTTTGCCCTTTTATACCGTCAGCTCGTACCGACCTGGCAGAAGGCCTGTATGTGAATCCCAACTGTGCTCCTTACAATTACTCCATGAGGACCTTCCTACTTTAAGTCCTCAGGAAAGTTTGTTAGTGCTCCTGGTTTCTATCCTGAAAGGCATAAAAAATTAAAAATTAAAAATAATTACAATGTTTGCTGTCTTTCTAGCTTTGTCCTATTTTGGGCTTTCCCCAGAATCAGGTTCCAGGAGGCAGAAAGCTCTCCTGGCTGACACTTTCTGGGCCAATCTAAGGCTTCAAGACCCTAAAAATGGTCAGCGTAGTTGGCAGCAACAGCGCTGCTCTGCCCTCCATTTTGGAAGGTTTCCTCTTCCTGCTTCTCACCTCTTGTCAAGTCTCGCCTACAAGTACCTCCTTTCTCTTTCACTTGCCTGCCAATTAGCCAGAGGTAAAGCACCTACCTCTCCTCCTTGGAGATCCCATCTGTTCTGTGAAGCAGTCCAGAGAGAAGAGGTGAGTGACCACCTTTTACACTGACCTCGTCCTTTAAACCTTTTTTTTCCTTTTAATATTTTTTTCCTGTGTCACATTTCTGTCCCAGTTTGCTGTGAAATCCAGTGGTCTCCATGGCAAAGGCCTTTATTCTCTGACCATGGGGTGATTTTAGCTTTACAAAAATGATGGAGCCAATTTGCTATTTCATTCTGGGGCTGGAATGTATAAGTTGGAACTGGGTTAAGTAACCAAATGTGACTCTGGAGGCCCAGTAATCTCTGGGTCTCCATGAAGGAGATTGTGCTGTGTTCAATGGGCCATTCTGCCATCTTCTCTTCTACCCCTTATAGAGTTAAATACCAGGAAGAGAGGATGTCCTTTGTGTTTTCACTCTGAATTTCAATAACAGAGAGGTTTTTGGAATAGACTTCTGTTGGTTCATGATTTTACTTCTTTTCAACCAGGCATATGCGGGGGAATATTGGGAAATGTTCAACAATCAATTGGTTCTCCCAAAAAAGTAAGCATGGCACTTTAAAGTTTAGTTTGCATTATCGACATTTTCTCTATCACTTTCTTAACACTATAGATGAACAAAACAATAAATCAGGGCCTGCTTTGGAGTATTTGCTGGTTTCCAAGGTGTAAACAAGAGGAAAATTTTACAGTTGGCTCTGGAAGTCAGTACAAGCTGACTCTAGCACACCCTTGGATTCAAGGCGAGGGGCAAGACCATAACAACTTTGGGAACCCTAGGTAGTTTATTGGAGTAACAGCCCTAGGTCCCATCCCACACCCTAAGTTTCTATGGTCATGCCTGTGGGTATGACAAAGGTGAGTTAAAGGAATATTTATTATAAGAAACAATGAATACAATCAATTCAGAAAAGCTTGGAGAGATTTGTTGGAACTGATGCTGAGCAGAAAAAGCAGAACCAGGAGCCCCACATACACAATGACAGCATAAGCAAAAACAATGCTACAGACAGCTAAACTCATATTCTTGCAAAGATTAACCTTGATCCTTGGACACAAATGATGATTATTAATAGAGAGACAGGGGAATACAGGTGCAGGATGCTATGCATGCTGGCAGATCCAATCGCTTCTTTGATCTGTTTCACCCTGTTCTTTTTCTTTGTTACAAATGAGAGTTTTCTGAGAAAAATGATTTTGGAATCAAAACAGAAATCAAAGAAAGTATCGAAACTATATGTATTTTTCAAAACACACCAGGGAGATGGATTCAGGGGAAAACCTCTCTGCATTCTGAGTAGAAAAGAGCTTGAAGAAAGGCATGGAGGGTGACAGGGTGGGCAGGGCATAATCTAAGGAGCACAGATAGTCATACAGTTTGAGTACTGAAGGCATGAAAGTGAGCAAATTGCATCGAGAATCTTTACCGCACAGCTTAGCTTAGGCAGATGTCAGGCAAGCCATGCATGCATATTTGATTAAGAAAGTTTCAAGATTTGGGGGAGCAGATTTTTATTTAAAGGAACAAAAAGCTGCTTGAATCAGTGAGAAGAATCCTCAAAGGCAGAAGAAAAAAGTCAACTCAAAATTTTTAGCATTACCAATCTAATTAATTTAAAACAACTTTCAGAGGTATAGCTCCAAACCAATGAGCCATTTTCTTTAAAAATTCCGACTCATCTTGGGAGCATTAAAATTAATACAACTTGTGATCTTGAGTTCTATTCATTTGCAGATGTAGTTTCAATAAGTACATCTAATTGGAGATGGGACCTGGCAGTCCCTTATATACAAACGTGCAAGGAGCACACCCAGTCTGGTGTGATTAATATTGCAGGAGGCTTGATTCACTAATTTGTAAAGTAAACACATCTGCCAAAATGAACTGATATAAAAAACAAATTTTAGGGTGGACCAATGTGCTCTACTGAGGTTTGCAAAACACTGTGGAAAAATAGTGATATGCAGCGTTTCAATAAAGGATAGGAGAGTCTTTAGTTAGTTTAAGAATTTAGATAATCAGGTCATCCAATGAGCTTATGGTTGAGTTGGTCAGTTTTATTTAGCCATGTAGAAAATTTGACAGCAGATTGGGATAACGTCTGTTTCTTAGATTAGTTACTTACCTACAATTAGCTATTTGGTGTTCAGGGAAAAATTGATCGATCAATAAGTATTAATTAAGCAACTAGTCTATGCCAGGCATATGCTAGGTGATGGGGGATACAAAGGTAAAAAAGAAGAATTCCTTGTCCTCAAGAAGTTTACTTTCAAAAGTACCACCACACAAATTATAAGATGTCTAGCTGTGGAATAAGGGAAGGGAGACTTTGGACTTTGCTTCATGGCAGCCTCTGTGGGGGGAGATCCCATTGTACTGCTCTAGGACAGAGGAGCCTGCATACCATAAGACAAGGACACTGAACCCATGGATGGACACATCAGGGCAAAACAATGTTATTCTTGGGGAAACCTCTGTGGGTGATGGGATGAGGGAGGAATAGAAATATCAGAGTCGTCTGGGTTGGAGAGATGACGTGGGGTACAATCTCACAGAATCACAGAATTTGAGTCTGAAGAGACTGCAGTGGCTAGCCAGGCCAACCTAAACACAAAAGGAATCCCCAAGGTGGCCATTTGGCCTGAAGACATCCGTGGAGGGAGAACCCACTCACCACTTGCACAGGCCACCCGCTGCACTTTGGAACGCCTCTCACAGTTCAGATAAATCGGTCTCTTGGCAACTTCTGCCTATTGTTGCTGATTCTCTCCTCTGGAGTCAAACAGAACAAATCTATTTATTCTCTCATCCATGGGAGAGCCCTTCAGATACTTGGGGCTAGCTACTGTCTCCCCTGGCCTTCTCTTCTCCAGGCTAAACATGCTTAACTCCTGTAACTGACTTTTGGCTCCATGGACTTAACACCCTTCACTACCCTCCTGTGGACCCTTCCTAGCTTATCACCGCCCTACTTAAACCGTTGTGATCAGAGCCGAACATAATACTCTAGATGAGGTCTGATAAGGACAGTGGGACCATCACCTCCTTATTCCTAGAAGCCACACCCCCTCTTAATGCAGCCTAATGTCTTATTAGCTTTTTTTTAAACTTAAATTCACATTGAGTTTGCCATACACTAAAGCCCCCAAATCTCTTTTGAAAAAACTGCTATCTATCCAAGCCTTCCCCACAAGTTTTGGCCCATGTGTAGCATTTGGGGGAGCTCTTTAGCTCTTATAATTGGTCCCCCAGATAAAACTACTCTGATTCAAAGTACCTTGTGTCTCAGTATCAACTTCAGACCATAGTTCATGAGTCCCTACTGATGTACTGACTTTTTTAGTAAGGTTGAGAACACAATTAGTTCATGGCAGAAGCATTTAATGAAATAAAACAGTAGAAAAAGCATCAATAAAACATTTTCTCCAATGAACGGGAGGCACACTGCCTCACAAATACTCATACTACCAGTGGAAAGAAAAGACACACATAGGGGATACTCATGGAGAGGCAGTTGTAGACAGGTCACATGTACAAGAGCCCATACATGGTAATGCTTGTGGCCAGAGAGCATGCAAAGAGGAGCAGACATATAGGGAAAATGTGGCCAGGATATAAGCTTAGAATGGTATACCTGTAGGAATAATGTGACCTGGGCATGTGTGGAGAAAATCGACATGTCTGATGCTGCTAGGCTGCTGATGTCTTCTGATGATGCCATGACACTTCCTAACAGGCCAGTATCCTTTGGTCTTATGATGGGCAGTCTCTGATGAGCATGGGGTCATGCCTGGTCTCTGATGGCTGCTACATAACATTGTCCTGCTGGTTCTGTTGCCTCTTCTGGTCCCTGTATGCAGCTCCAGTAGGGAGAGGTTGGGGAGCTTCTATTTCCAGCTTTGGTTGATTCAGCTGCCATCTTCAGGTGAATGCTATCTCTTTCCTGTAAGAGGAGAAATGGGTTTTGCAATGGCTCTTTTAGCTATTAAAGGCCTTTTGATACATCACTTTTAGAAAAACAAAGCCTTACTGTATGCAATCATGGGGGGAAATCCTTAGCAATTATTCTCTGATAAGAGAGGATTGGTGTCTGCCTGTTTTTTTAAGCCTTGGCTATAATAGATATCTCCTTTCCAGAAGGAGATTCCTTACCCTGGACTACAAGCTCTTTGGAACACATGGATTCCTCAGACAACTAGTGCCTTCAGGTTTAAATCTAGTTTTTAATCTTGGCTTTCTGGTCACCAAGACAATATCTCTGCCAGAGACCCCACTCTGACTTAGGGTTAGAAATTCCTTGTGGCTCCCTGCTCAGTGCCCACCTGTTAAAATTCACCCAGCCAGCTTCAGTTTGGAGGCTGACCTTCTGGAAAACTGCCAAGGGCTCTTTGAGTACAGGACCCTCCAGTTTTTCAATTCGCATTCTTTTGCCTTCCCATTCAAGTAATAGTAAAGGGAAAAGGCGTGGTAATAACACTCAGTCCAGGGTGTGAGGTCATTATCTTCCTCCTACCTCACCATATTCTTGCCTTTAATATGGGTTTGTAGTTGGCAAAAGATCTACTCTATATCTATATAAAAACTGAAAGATCCAATCTATCATTTCAATATTTCCAGCCTTAGCATAAATTCTCTGCCAAGAGGACAGGGGGGTTTAGGCCTTTGCCCTTCAAAGAGAGACAGTCTCCTAGACAAGCTGCAATATCAACTTTTCAGGCAATGAGTTAAGATCTACAACCTGAATATTTTTCAGTGTTTTCACCTTCCTTGAAATTTCTCTACTCTCTTGTCCATATATTATCTAAGATAAAATTCAGGGAGCTTTGAATGATTATAATCTTTTTTGTTTTAATGCAGAGATTGAAGTAATCCTTTATGAACTTATAACGACAGTCAGCCACACTGAAATATTTATCAGGCATATCATAATCTCTTTCTTATGTGACATTTTTTTCTTTACCCATGAAAACCTTTCTGACAGGGAGGGCTGGGATTAATTCTTCTTACAAAGCAATGAGATGGAAATGCTTGTAATTTACTGCTGCTGTGAGACTTTTTTAAAGTTGCCAAAGAAGAGGAGACAAAACAGTAGCAGAAGTAGAGATAGATAGTACTCTTCTTACATCTTTAAAGACCCATTTAAAAGGGTTTCTTCAGCTACTTAGGAGCTGATAGTAAAAGATCCATTACGGAGTTTATAGTTCTGCTCAAGACTTTCTGTAGTCTTGGGGTAGATCTCTCAAAAGCTCATGTGGAATAAATGTTTCCTTCAACATTTAAAAATTGGATTTTTGTCCCTTTTGTTTAAAAAAAAATGAGTACAGTTTGTGTTTGTGAGACATGGCCTATGTTATCCAAAACAGACTCTCTGACATGATAGCTATGATAAGACTTTTGTTTTTTGGCCTGGAACTATAATTTCTTTGGCCTGGTGTGGGAAATTCATCCCCCAATGCAGATTTGGAATTTATAGTTTTAGAGAGTTGGCTAGGTCACTTAAAAGTTAAATGATGTGCCAGGGCCATACAGCCTACATGTGTGACAGATGGGATTTGAACTGATCTTTGTGACCCCAAGTTCTCAATCCTGTGATTTCATGAGGTATGTGAGTTCTTTTTACTGATGCATAATAGGACCCTTTTAACATCTAATAGTTATTCCTTATGAGTTGCTAGGCTGAAAAAATGCCCACCCAAAGACCAGTTAATGGCATTTATTAAGCACCTTCTACATGCCACCTGGTGTACTGGGTGCTGGGGAGACAAAGAGAGAAATGAAAAAGGCCCTGCCGTAAGGAGTCTATATTCTATTTGGCAAATGAATTTCTCTGAATTTAGCTAGGTTAATTCACTGACAACATGTGTGTGATTCTTTACTTGTGTAATAGGAGTTTGGAACATACCTAGATCATGTAAGAAGGCATTACCCATGTGGAAGACACTGGGAGGCAGGGGGAAAAACCTGCTTCTAAGACTGGAGGATTAGAGTATGCATGCATGTACTGCTGCATTGCCCTTCCTAATGAATGTTTTTCCATCAACTACATGGCCAGAACTGTCTGTGTTTTTAAAACTTCCTGATTGAGCACTACTAGAACTTTCCCTTCTCTCATACCTTGTGGTAAGGTAGGAGGGTCTGAGCTCTACCTCCTTCCCCTTTTTTCCCTTTACATGTTGCTTTGAGAAACGGGCCTTGGGTTTTGATTTTTTCCTTCATCCTTTTTCATTCTGTGTGCAGGGACTAGAGTTTCCAATCTGGGAGTTCAAACAACAAGCATCTGGTAATCTAGGAATCCACCCGGAGTATTACAGCTGGTCTAGAAGTGAAGCTTTGGGGTGCAAGGGTCAGGGGAACTATCCCAGCTAGGCTTTGGATTTGATCTTGGTAGGACTAATGTTATATAGGGACTCTAAGTTGTGAACTTAATTCCCCTCCTTTCTCCAGACACTAGAGCAGTTTGGGGGATGGATTATGCTTCTGAAGCATTGGGGGAAATGTTTATAATTTGTTGTTGTTGTATCTTTGAAGTAAATATCTATTTGTAAAAGTTAGTCCTGTATTAAGTGGTTAAATGGAACTGGGATGCTAGTCCCTGGGCCCCTAAAAATGGGGTACACAAAAATAGGGAGTCTCTGGACAATGGCCAACTACTGAAGAGACTCCCTCCCTGCCCAGGTATTAGAGAACTGTGCAGGGGTAAAATACATCATGCCTAGCCCACAGACTAGTTTCACTTGGCAAATGCTCACAATTTCCAGTCTCATAGGACTGTTCTGAACTCACTCTGTTGTTACAACCCTTGAGAACTCAAGGTCACCTGGATATCACAACAAGGACTCCACGTAGGACCTTTAATTGAATTTTTTTTTTTTTTTTTAAAGGTCAGTTCACTTGAATGAACAAAAAAAAAAAGCCAAATGAATTTCAATTGGCAAAACTCAAGGAGGCCAAACTATGTAAAGCTCTTAGAATTAGTTCAGTTCTCAGTCATGCTCTGGATGAGTGCGCATAAATCAAGGCAGAGGGATGGGGAATTGACATTGTTAAATGCCAAACTCATAAAATTTGAGTGATTGCTATGAGACTCTAGGAAGAACACAATGTATTAACAGTATTACCTTCATTCCCAAGCTGAGCTAAAAGGAAATTTGAATTCTTATCCTAATTTTAATTACATTAGCCTTCCAAAAAACCCTCTCAATCTGGCACCATTAGCAGTCACAGATTTTGTCCAACCAGATCCAGTGAATGGAAAATCAGAGGGACTGGGCGTGAAGATAACAATGCATGAGCAGAGCCAGAGTCTCAAGGCAAGAAATTTACCTGGCTCAGCTGTCTTCTGACTTTGAAATCGGGGCACAAACAAACATGTTTCCCTTCAAAGAAAACAGAATTGGAAATAGTGATGATTTTGCCAATGAGCATCTGCTTGCCATCTTGCTTAATTGATAAAAAGGGTCTGAGGAGGTGGACTGAGCTTAATTCAGTGAACTTGAGTGACACAGACCATTGGACCAGATCCTTTACATGAATAGCTGTAATTTTCAGTTTCTGATAATGCAATACATAACTGCATGCCAGTGGATGCTGTTCAGACAGCAGATATCACTTTACGGGATCCTAAAAAAACATACAGTTGTACAGTCCAAATGAGTATTGATCAGAGCATAGTCCCAAGCACATTTATGCCGCTTTGCATGAATGTGGGAAATATGAATTTCTAAGAATCGTTTCAAGACCAAAGGGCGCTCACAATTGTGGCCATGAATCTCCTCTCTGCAGCGCTGTGGCTCATTAGTTGTTCCCAGATAAATCATTTGCTACAAAGGGGAGGGGGGTCTGTTATTCTCATCTTGCTGCATAGGGCTTCAAGGAGATGTTCCAAACAGAAATGTGGGAGTTAGAAAGTAATAAACTGTCTTGAATAATTCAAGACATATTTGTTTCATCCTGTTTCTTGAGATGAAGCCTCCTTTCTTCCAGTTTTTAGAACTAAGAGGAGGACTACTGCTGGTTTGGGGGAGTCATTGAGAGGCCAGAGCTCATTTTTGCCTTTATGGACAATTTTTATGTAAAGACAGAATCTGATCTGAAACTGCTCAATTGATGACTAGCTCAGGCTTCCATGAGTTGTACAGAGCCAGCCCCTGAAACAGAAAGACTTCCTTCCTTCCTTCCTTCCTTCCTTCCTTCCTTCCTTCCTTCCTTCCTTCCTTCCTTCCTTCCTCCCTTCCTCCTTCCTTCCCTCCTTCCTTTCCTCCTTCCCTCCCTCCCTCCCTTCCTTCCTTCCTGCCTTCCTTCTCTTCCTCCCTCATTTCTTCTTCATCATCCTCATTCCTTCCTTCCCTTCCTTCCTTCCTTCCTTCTTTCCTTCCTTCCTTCCTTCCTTCCTTCCTTCCTTCCTTCCTTCCTTCCCTCCTTCCTTCCTTCCCTCCTCCCTCCTTCCTTCCTTCCCTCCTCCCTCCCTCCTTCCCTCCCTCTTTCCTTCCCTCCCTCCTTCCTTTCCTCCTTTTCTCCCTTCCTTCCTCCCTTCCTTCCTTCCTTCCTTCCTTCCTTCCTTCCTTCCTTCCTTCCTTCCTTCCCTCCTCCCTTCCTCCTTCCTTCCCTTTTTTCCTCCCTCCCTCCCTTCCTTCCTGCCTTTCTTCTCTCCCTCCCTCATTTCTTCTTCATCATCCTCATTCCTTCCTTCCCTTCCTTCTTTCCTTTGTTCCTCTGTGATCCAGCTACAACAGAATACTTACAGTTTCTTGAACATGACCCTTTATCTCCCATTTTTCTCCCTTTGCCCTGGCTGTCCCCCATGTCTGGAGAGTGCCCTGTCCTCACGCTGACACATAGTTTCCCTGGCTTCTTTCTAGACTATGATCGAGTTCTACCTTCTGCAAGAGGCCTTTACACAACCTGCCAGCTGCCTTTCCCTCATAGATTACTTTTCATCTACCCTCTTCAGTGCCTTATAAGTATCTTGCATTTACTCAGTCATTTACACGTTGCAGCAGGCATTAGAGTGTGATCTCCTTGAGAGCAGGAATTGTCTATCTTTGTGCTTCTATTTGTATGCCTGTTACTTAGCACAGTGCCTGGCACATAGTAAGTGCTAACAAATGCTTGTTGGCTGACTGATTGACTGACTGCACCATATCTGAGAGCCTCATTTCTAAATCTATAATATGGGGATAGCGATACATTCTTTTCCTTCCTCATGAAACTATACAAGCAGAGAATGAATCAGTTAATTAATGAAGATTTAATAAAGGTCTACTATGTTTCAAGCAATAGGCAAGGTGCTGGTGGAACAAGGATGAAATAACCTCTGCCCTCATGGAGCATGTGTTCTAATGGGAAAAAGCAATACACACACATACAAATAAATATAAATAGTTTTTGGAGTGGTTCCCACTGTAGGAATCAGGGAAGACCTCCTGTAGGAGGTGGTATTTGAACTGAGCTTTGAATAAAGTAGGAATTCTAAGAGGTAGGAATGAGGTGAGAGTCTTTTAGGCATGGAAGACAGTCAATGGTTTTGATATATGAAGGGAGATGATGTATATTAAAGCTGGAGAGTTAGGCTGAAGCTGGGTATTCAATAGCTTGAATGTCCAACAGAACATTTTGTATTTGATCCTTGAAGTAGTAGGCAGCCACTGGGTCTTTTTGAGCAGAGGAGAGATATGGGCAGACTTAGACTTTGGGAATCTTGGTTTGGTAGCTTGGTGGAGAGGGGAGAGGGGAGAGACATGAGGCAGGTTGGGACCTGTGGATTTGTTGTTGTGAAAAATTCCCTCCACCCAGGTAGGTCAGAACTCAAACTGTAACCAAGAATCTTAGAGAGATGCCTGGGGCATTGCAAAGTTGAATGGCTTGCCCATGGTCCTCATGGGTGGTATGTGTCAGAGTCAGGATTTGAACTTAAAACCTGTACCTCTATCCATTGTACCATGCTGCCTTTCAGACTTCTTTATCAACTGACTTATTACAATAACCTATTTCCATGTGGAGGGATCAAAGGATCATAAACATAGGCTTGGAAGGAACACCATTCTTTATAAGTTCAAAGTAGTAACAAGACTTATCCA
This sequence comes from Phascolarctos cinereus, assembly GCF_003287225.1. Classification (NCBI taxonomy): domain Eukaryota; kingdom Metazoa; phylum Chordata; class Mammalia; order Diprotodontia; family Phascolarctidae; genus Phascolarctos; species Phascolarctos cinereus. Next base: position 22,792,627 of record NW_027555847.1, read on the forward strand.
AGATCATGCTGGTAATAAGTGATACAGCTGGGATTTGAACCCAGATCCTCTAACTACAAGTTCACCTCTAAATCCTCCCTGAAGAGGAATCTCAAGAACCTTTTCCCCCAGAAGTATTGACATGGGGGCTTAGAACATAGAGCATATTAATAACAGTTTCTTGCTTCTGAATGGGCCTCCTGGAAGTTGGTAAAACTCTCTGATCTGGGTAGGCAGAAATACATACATGGTTATCTGCATTTTTTGAGACCTCACTATGAACACATCCCTAGGGTGAGGGCCTTGGGAAATTTTGAGGGAGGGAGAAGAGGAAGATACCAAAGAAATTCAGGGCTTGACCTTTGTACCCCACAGTCTGTCCTGTAGCTGAGCAGCCATGACAATGACAAAGCAGTGTTTAAAGGCAAGCAAATTGTGACATGAGTGTGCAAGTGACGATGGGCCAACACATAAAAGGACCCTTTACCTGTCTTTGGTTCTGTCCTGCCTCCTTTCCCCATCATGCCTATACATACATATAGGCAGACAGAGGGCCTGATAGAGAAGCTAGGAAAAGCTATGTTTGAATCGTGCCTTAGATACATATGCACTGTGTGTCCTTGGGCAAGCAATTCCACCTTTCTCAGTCATGGTTTCTTCATCTGTAAAATGGAGATAACAATATCCCTCACTTCATGAGGTTGTAGTGAGGCTCAAATGCCACACAAATCCCAATTTTATTATTATTATTATTACTATTGTCCTAAAATGTGCCTGAACTCAAAAAAATAGGTTACTCTTACTTTCCCATTCCCCTCCTAGCTCAGCCTAGGAGAAGATCATTCCTATTATTTCCTATGATTCTGAAAGGGACACTTCACCATCTCTAAGAGCTAGGGCTGGTTTTTATAATTCTCATCTTTTGAATCCTCTCCTTGGCCTCACATTCTTTTATGAAATGATGTAGACGTCATTTAAGAGACAATCAAGCCCACATACCTTTTGGCTATTGCTTCTTCTGGTAATCCCCTCCCAAGAAGCAGCTGGATAGCAAAGTGAACAGAGTCCTTGACCTAGAATCAGGAAGACATGAGTTCAGATTTGGCCTCAGACACTGCCAGCTGTGTGATCCTGAGCAAGTCAACCTCTCTGCCTCAGTTTTCTTCTCTGTAAAATGAGGATAATAATAGCTCCTACTTGTCAGGTTTGTTGTAAAGATGAAATAAGATCCTTATAAAGCATCTTATAAAACTTACAGCACTAAATAAATATTAGCTATAATTATCAGTGGAACCCCAAACTGTGCTTCGTTAAAGATTGTAGTTTTCATGGTACAGTTTTGTTCTATTTGAAAGCCATCAGGTTACAGTGGCATGAGCCCTAGATCTAAAATCAGAGAACTTGGGTTTAAACTCCAGCACCATTAAGTGTCTGTGTGACTTTGGGCAAGTAATTTTACTTCTCTGGGTCTCAGTTTCCTCATGTGTAAAATGAGGGGAATGGATCTGCTGGCCTCTAAAATCCCTTCCAACTTGAGATCTATGAGTTAATGATATTCTGTGCTCTGAAAATAATTTATAGGAGAGGGTATAGGATATTGTATTTCCATTCCGAAAATGCTTCTTCCTTTAGCCAAGAAGTCAAGTTCTTTAAACAGTGTCTGTCCCAGTGCTTTGAGCTTCTGTTTACATGATTAACCACTCCACAGATAGGCTGTTCTGTGGCGGAGGGAGGCAGAGATTTGAAAGTAACACAAGATGCTGTGCACGTTGGAGAAACATCACAAAGAAAGATAAAGCCTCTCTGACATTGAAGCCTAAGTGAAGGGGGAAATGAGATATGATGTACAAGCACTCAATTTCTAAACAAGTTTTCACCGGAACGTCGATTGTGTAAGGCAAGGTCCTCATAACTGTCTAGGAGCATGGCACCTTTGAAGAGCTATGGAAGGAATCTTAAATGTTATCTATGAGAGATAAGGAAACTGAGGCCCAGAGAGATGAAGGGATGACCCAGAATCATAGATGTGGTGAGTGGCAGAATTAGGATTTGAACACAGGGCTTCTGAAAACTTCTTAAGGATTAGAGCTATCCCTAAAATAGAATGGGCTGTTCAGGAAGTAGTGGTTTCCCCCTCAGAGGTCTTTGAACAAAGGCTGGGTGACCATTTATCAGTTTTGTGATGGAGGGCATTTGTGTTGTTGAGATTTTGATTGAGGATCCTGTCATCCTCCAAAGAGCAGCTTGATTTTGGGTGAATTTTCCTCATACAGGTTGGGAAGGTCTAGTACTCAGCACCTGAAATTCTTCATTGTTGTTCAGTCATGTCTGACTCTTTGTGACCCCGTTTGGGGTTTTCTTGGCAAAGATACTGGAGTGGTTTGCCATTTCCTTCTTCAGCTCATTCTACAGATGAAGAAACTGAGGCAAAGGGGGTGTAGTGACTTGCCCAAGGTCACACAGCTAGTAAGTGTCTGAGACTAGATTTGGACCAGGAAGATGAATCTTCTTGTTTCCAGTCCCAGTGCTCTATTTACAGCACCAACCAGCTGCCCAGCACCTGGTGCTTAATAAATGCTTTGACTTGATTCAAGTTGGCACTATGTCTCTAAGGCATAATGAACCCAGCAAATTATCTTTTAAAGGAGAAACCATCCCTCCTGGGGTTCCCAGAAACAGTTAGTTACCTAGCTTCCTAACAATTAGAGTTATCCAAATTGCTGACATGGGAGGAGGTGCTGAAGACTGAGCTGGATGAGAGATCAGATGAAAAGCAAAAATCCAGGGAGGAAATAATAACCAGCCCCAGTGACTTTGAGGCTGCCATTTTGGAAGGAGGATTCACCTGATTGTGCTTGGACCTGGCGAGCAAAACTAAGAGCAATGGGTAGCAGAGATCCATTCAGACTTTATGTCAGGAGAAAACTTCCTACTAATCAGTGCCATCAGACTGAGCTGTCCAGGGAGGCGCTGGTCTTCACTTCATTGGAGATCTTCAACTATTGGCTGCATGACCATCTGTCAGGCATGTTGAGGTGGGGATTCCAGTTTGAGGTTGGATTGGAGTAGATGACAATGTTAGCAGCCCCAGCTACAGCCAGCTGTAGGCAGTCATTCTCCTTGGTTCAAGGGCCCTCCAATAACCCTTAAGCATCACGTGCACGGGAACAAAATTTTTATGGCTGTGACTCCTGAGAGCAAGGTGGAAAATATTTTTCTGACTAAGGTAGATGGTACCCTCGTGTAAGCATTTCAGTTTATACTGACTGTGGAGAAAGCAAATTTAATTGAATAGCTCAACATTTTACCATGGATTGACTGTGGCAACATGATGGGAATTACATGCCATTCAGAATCATAGGGGGTACCCATATGGAATGACCAAACAAACTATGGTATATAAATATGGTGGAGTATTAGAGTGCCACAAAAAATGATGAAGGGACCAGTTTCAGAGAAACCTGGGAAGATTTGTATGAGCTAATAGAGAATGAAATGAGTAGAACCAGGAAGAAAATTTATATTATAACAATATTGTAAGAAATGTATTGCTTTGAAAGACAAAAGAACTCGGATCAACACGATGGTCAGTCATGATTCTGGTGACTGACGATGGAGAATGCTGCCCATCTCCTGACAGAGGTGACATACTAAAGCAGAAGGAAACACAGGTATTTGGACATAGCCAATATGACAATCATTTGTTACAAAGGATTTGATTTCCTTTTCCTATTCTTTCTTCTCCTCCTCCCCCTCCCCCCTCTTCCTCCCTCTCCTCCTTCTTCTCTTCCTCCTCCTTCCTCTTCTTCTTCTTCATGGCAGAGGGAGGTAGGAAGGAGAGGTAATAAGTGCTAGTTAGTAGAGAAAAATAAAAATCAATTTAAAAAGAATAAACAATCAGCTGCTGTTTAGCTACATTCTGCACTCACTTAGCTCTTTCCTACTTCCTCCTAGCCTCTTGATGAGTTGTGTAGCTCAAAGCTCAATTCTTGAAGTTTCTGCTTTGGCAGTGTTGTCCAAGGAAGGATCTACAACTACATGTGTCTTTCCATATGTCTAAGTAAGAAAATTAATAAGGAGAGAGAGACAGAGAGAGATGGGGGAGAGAGAGAGAGAGAGAGAGAGAGAGAGAGAGAGAGAGAGAGAGAGAGAGAGAGAGAGAGAGAGAGAGAGAGAGAGAGAGAGAGACAACCTGGCAGCATGGGGACTTTGGAAAGGAAGCCATGGTTGTTGGCAAGGTGAACAGGAAATGGAAGCATGAGAATAGCTACCATCTGGACTGCCTTCCCCAAATTTGCCTAGAAAGTGATCACAAACTAAGGGGCAGAACAATGAAGACAGAGCAGTTGTCTGGCTCTCTTCAAAAGTACCAAGCATCACGTTCTTGGAAAATTACAGCTAAATGTCAAAACACTTTGTATGGAATTGCTCGGCTACTCTGCTTTATGCAGGGGCATCACTGCATTTTCACCTTCCCTCCTGACTCCTGTTCCATGCCATCCTATAAATAGATGTGCTCAAATCTCTTGGGGGCCAACCTTTTCCCACAGCGAGATCCTTTCCTTTGGTATACCAGGGCATTTTCTCTCTGCAGCATCTTTCATGTGGTTAGCCAGGGCTCACTGGCCCTTTATTGAATTGTTTTTCTGCAGCAAGCCCCAATGCCCCCAGCAGACTCTTCATTTTGTTTGATGCCTCATTTTTAAAGTATAAATTGTGGGCATGGGCTTCCTGATGACTGTTGAAAATGAAACATGGATGGCAGTTTTAGTGAGCTGGAAGTAACACTATGTGTTCTTGTCTTGGCAAATGTATTTGAATTCAATTCAATCCAAGTCAAAAAGCATTTATTAATACCTGCTTCATATAAGGCATTGAACTCTATAGTTTGTGTCCCAGAAAATATATTTGAATTCAATTCAAATCCAATTCAAAAAGCATCTATTAAGCACTTTCCTACATTTAAAGTATTGAGCTAGGCATTGGATGGAGAATATTCTTGAGTCCACATCATATAAAGATCTATGAGAGGAAGTGGAGATGGTTCTGGGGGGCACCGTGATTATGCTCAGGTATTTGAAGTGCTATCACAGACAAGAAGAATGAGTCTTGTTCTGTTTGTCCCCAGAGGACTGAGCCAAGACAAATGTGTGTGGGGGGTGTTGCAGAGAGACTGATTTAGAGTTGATGTGAGGAAAACACTTTACCAACAAACAGAGCTTTCCCAAGGAGGACTGGGCTGTTTTGAATGGTAGCAAACTCCTCTTTTCTGGAGGTCTTCAAGAGAAAGCTGGACGGCCACTTGCTGGGATTTAGTAGATAGAATCCTTGTCCAGGTATGGGTTGAATTACCCAGCTGCTGAAGTCTGTTCTAGCTCTAAAAACACCCTATAATCCTAGGAAAGCAAAGATAAAAAGGAAATAACCCCTACTCTCCAGTAATTTACGTTGTACTGAGGAGATATAATATTGAACGATGATATACAAATTCAAGGTACATTGAGAAAGGAGAGTGCACTAATGGGAGAGGAGGATGGACTCAGGAAAGACTTCAGGCAGATGATAGCATCTGGGCTGAGCCTTGAAGCAAGGTAAGGTTGGTGCAAAGCCAAATCAAACCAAAACCTACTGTAAATGAATACATGGGACTCACTTTTCATTAGACTGGGGTGTTCTTTTTTAAACAATTACCAAGTGCCTTTTAATAGATTGACCCATGATTTCTAGTTCTTTTTTTAAAATTAACTTTGCCACTCTGATGAATACAAGGCAGAGTTTATTGACTGATGCCTGGAATGTCGCACATGCTGTTACACATTTGTTCTTTCATTCAGTTTCACTTAATGATTTTCTTTGTACAAAGGAGACATGGATGAGGATGGGGCAGTGTGTCAAGAAAAACCTGTGGAATGGAAAGTATAAAGTATTTGGGGTGCCTGTTATAACAATCATTGCCTCATATAACCTTGCCCTGAACTCTCTCTTCTGAGTTAGTAAAAGATGATCAAAATAAAAGAGTGACTCAGGAACTGGAGCAGCCTAGAGAAATAAATCAATGAAAAGAAAAGGGATTGCATTTTCAGGTGGAATGAAACTCATGCTCAAGATTTCACTAACAAAATACTATTCCTGAAGGTTGCCTAGTCTTGGACAAAAAAGTCATGACTAAAAGCCACATTCTTCAGTTGCATCTGGAAGGCTTCTGGACAGTAAAATTAGCATCTTGGGCTCCAGTTTGATCTGGTCAGCCTGCTCTGATCACCATGATATCAAGTCAGGGCTTTCCCCAATTCCCCAAAGCGCTAAGATAACCAGGCCCCTTCCAGCTCAAGCCCAAGTGATAAGCAGGGTTCAAACTCCATTCTTCCTTCAAAATCTGACATTGGCTCATCTTTCCAGTTGGTTTACACATCACTGCTCCTTAGGCACTTGACTTTCTGTGTGAACTGGGCTATTTGCTATTAACCTGCAGTATAGTTCACTTCCTACCACCATGCCTTTGTACAGGCTCCAGGCCTCTGATGCTCTCCTCTTGGAATCCTTAGCTTCCTTTAAGCTCAGGTGTCAGCCCTTAAGAGGCCTTTTCTGATTCCTTCAATTTTGCATTTATTTTGTTTATATTATGTGTTTAAGTAACACTAAATATATGATATCTCCCAAGTGGAATAGGGCATCAGGCCTGGAGTGAAGAAAACCTTTCTTTTTCTGAAAATGGCCCATTCATGTCCTTTGCCCATTTAGCCACTGAGGAATGGTTCTTGTTCTTTCATATTTGTATCACTTCCTCTTGAATCTTGGATATCAGATATTTATCAGTGAAATTTACTGCAGAGGTTTTTTCCAAGTTGCCTATTTCCCTCCTAATTTTAATGGCCTTAATTTTATATAAGTAGCAGCTTTTAAATTTTGTTATCCATATTGTTGATTTTATGTCTTGTGATCTTCTTTGTCCCTGGTTTAATAAAGAACTCTTTACCCATACATAGCTGAGAAAGGTATCGTATTCCTTTTTCCCTTTATGACTTTACATATTTACTTTAAAAAATCCATTTGGAGCCCATTGTGATGCATGGTGTGAAATGTTGCTCTGAATCCAATTTCTCCTAGGCTTTCTACCCTTTCCAGAAGTTTCCGTTGAATGGTACGTCCTTATCCCAGTAGTTGGCATCCTTAGGCTTGATAAACAATGTTGCTAAATTTGATTACTTCTGGGTCTTATATACCTACTCTTCTCCATTGACCAACTTTTCTATATATATTTTTTAACCAGTACCAAATAGCTGGGATGATTACTGCTTGGTAGTATAGTCTGAGATCTGGTACTGCTAGGTCATCCTTCTCCCTACCTTTTTTCACTATTTCCCTTGAGAATCTTGACCCTTTGTTCGTCTACATGAATTTTGTTTTTGTGTTTTTCCATTTCTATAATCCTGGTGATTGTGGGTATTACTGTGGAGGGTGCAGTTGGTTAACCAGCCAGTCAACAAGCTTTTATTAAATGTCTGCTATGTGCCAGCCACTGTAATAAGTGCTAGAGATACAAAGAAAGGCAAAAGACAGTCCCTGCCCTCAAGGAGCTCACAGTTAAATGGAGAAATAATAAGTAAAAAGATACTGTGCATACCAACAAGCTAGGGATTACTCCCTTTACCAAATCATGTGAGCTAAGCATGAATCCACTTTCCCCCCCTATGTACTTATGAAAGAATGTGCTCTTGGATTTTTTTTTTTAATTAACCAACTGTCCATATTCTAGCACTTTAGCAAATCTAATAATTGAGTCTGGCTGGCTCATTATTATCATTTGATAACAGAGGAAACACCATGGGAGTTCATGAATTATAGCCCTATCTAACCATCTCCCAGCTTCTTAGGATCTCCTCAGGGACCACCAAGGGAGAAGTAGAAGCTGCCCTCTGGGTATCCTACCAAGTATGAGGAAGGAGCAGGGGTGTGTTAAGGATAGGTTGAATTGTTTTAGGAGAGCCAATTGGTAAATTTTCAGTGTGAACATTTACACTTCAGAAATAGGCAATCCCTACAAATCAGGGCTATGTTTATTGTTTGATTGATTGACTAGACTTAAGAAAGTGATGGAAAAAATTTAATAATACAGAGTGAACTTAAAAGCGTGTCATTGTATCTTTTTTTTTTTTTGAGAGCTAGTTGTTAAACATTTACCAGTACACTGATGGTTAAGAGAGTGAGCCCAAAGTCTATGCTACTTATGCAAAATGAATTCAAGGCATTTTGAGGTTTGGGAAGTATAGAGGTGGAGGGAGGTGATCAGGAAAGGTAGCACTTTACTTGAGTTTTCCTCAGAGTCAGGGAGCTGAATTTGCACCTAGTTCAAATCCCTGATTGAGTGCACAGCTGGAAGGATGTTAGAGAGGCAACATAGCTTACTGAAATTAGCTTCAGGAAGACAAGAATCCAAATCCTACCTCTGGCACTTACTAGTTCTGTGACCTCAGGCAAGTCACTGAGCCGTAGTTTTCCCATGTATAGAATGGGGGCAAAAACAACACCTACCTCACAGGGAGCTACACTGGGATAATGTCTGTGAAGCCTTAAAACCCTATAGTGAGGCAGAGGTGAGGAAGGAGAACATTCAGTACAGGAGTGATAACATGTGCAAAAGTTCAGAGGTGGCAAAGAAGGATGTATCTGGGGAATTTTGGCTAATTAAAAGGGTAAATGACTTACCCAGGGTCACATAGCTAGTAAGTGTCTGAGATTGGATTTGAATTCAGGTTTTCCTAACTCCAGGCCTGATGCCCTATTCCACTTGGGAGATATCATATATTTAGTGTTACTTAAACACATAATATAAACAAAATAAATACAAAATTGAAGGAATCAGAAAAAGCCTCTTAAAGGTCTGGCACCTGAGCTTAAAGGAAGCTAAGGATTCCAAGAGGAGAGCATCAGAGGCCTGGAGCCTGTACAAAGGCATGGTGGTAGGAAGTGAACTATACTGCAGGTTAATAGCAAATAGCCCAGTTCGCATAGAAAGTCAAGTGCCTAAGGAGCAGTGATGTGTAAACCGACTGGAAAGAAGAGCCAATGTCAGATTTTGAAGGAAGAATGGAATTTCAACCCTGCTTATGACTTGGGCTTGAGCTGGAAGGGGCCTGGTTATCTTAGCACTTTCGGGAATTGGGGAAAGCTCTGACTTGATGTCATGGTGACCAGAGCAGGCTGACCAGATCAAACTGGAGCCCAAGATGCTAATTTTACTGTCCAGAAGCTTTCCATTGGCTTTTTGGACCTCTTTTGCCATTTGGGTTAGGCTATTTTTTAAGGTGTTATTTTCTTCAGTATTTTTTTGGGTCTCCTTTAGTATCACTCTCAGTTTTTCCTCTACTTCTCTAACTTGCTTCTCAAAATCATTTTTGAGCTCTTCCATGGCCTGGGACCAATTCATATTTTTCTTGGAGGCTTTGGATGTAGGAGCTTTGACTTTGTTGTCTTCTTCTGGTTGTATATTTTGATCTTCTTTTTCACCAAAGTAAGATAATGTAGTCTGACTCTTTTTGCACTGCTTGCTCATGATCCCAGCCAATTACTTGAGTTTTAAACTCCTTGTTAAGGTAAGAGTCTGCTTCCAATGTGGAGAGTGTACTGTCCCAAGCTTCAGGGGTTTCTATAGCTATTTTCAGAGATACTTGTAGGGACCTGTAAATTTTGAGCTCTTCCAAGGTGGTATGATGAGGGGTGAAGTGTTTACTCCTTTCCTGGCCTGTGAGCACAGGTATTCCTTTCTGTCCTGTAACTGTGAGGAGGGTCTTCTCTCCACAATCACTACAAGCTCCACCACGCCAGCACTCCTCACCCCAGCACTGCCATCCAGAACTGTGACCCAGATCCACACGGGCAAAGCAAGAGATCCCTGCCTCAGCACTGGCAAAGAGATCCCTGCAATCCCTCTCTGATCAGCCACTGGATTCCCCCTCAGTCTGTGGGCTGGAAGCTCAGGAAGCAGCTGCCCCCCCACAGGGCCATGCTGTTGGGGAATGGAGCTGAAACCCCGCCTTCCTTTCTCAGGCACGGACAGAAACAGACTTTTCCCACTGACCTTCTAATTTGTCTTTGGCATTGGTGGATTGAGGAGTCTGGAAATCTTCACAGCTGCCTGAGATTCAGTCCTCTGAGGCCTGCTCCAGGTTCACTGCAGCCTGTGCTCCCACGCTGTGCTGCGCTCCCAGCCCAGCACGATACACCTTTCTGATCAATCATCCAGGTTGTCTTGGGCTGGAAATTTGCTTCACTCTGTCTTTTTGTGGGTTCTGCTGCTTCAGAATTTGTTTAGAGCCATTTTTTATGAGTATTTGGAGGGGTTTGGAGGGGAGCTCAAGCAAGTCGCTGCTTTTACTCCGCCATCTTGGCTCCACCTCCTCCAGAAGCTTTCCAGATGCAGCTGAAGAATGTGGCTTTTAGTCATGACTTTTTTGTCCATGACTAGGCAACCTTCAGGAATAGTATTTTGTTAGTGAAATCTTGAGCATGAGTTTCATTCCACCTGAAAATGCAATCCCTTTTCTTTTCATTGATTTATTTCTCTAGGCTGCTCCAGTTCCTGAGTCTCTTTTATTTTGATCATCTTTTACTAACTCAGAAGAGAGAGTTCAGGGCAAGGTTGTATGAGGCAATGATTGTTATAATAGGCACCCCAAATACTTTATACTTTCCATTCCACAGGTTTTTCTTGACACACTGCCCCATCCTCATCCATGTCTCCTTTGTACAAAGAAAATCATTAAGTGAAACTGAATGAAAGAACAAATGTGTAACAGCATGTGCGACATTCCAGCCATCAGTCAATAAACATTTATTAAACACCTACTATGTGCCAGGCATTGTGCCAAGCAGTGAGGATTCACAGAAAGGGAAAGACAGTCCCTAACCTTGAGGAACTCACAATGGAATCCCATTCTCCCAGTCCAGCATCTCTTTACTAAGAAGAAGGTATGTCATCTTCACTCTTCTAAGACTGAGACTGATCATTGCCATTACATCAAATTTCAACAGTCTCTTTGGGTTGGTTCCCATCTCTCTGGCTGTCATTTAAGCCCTTGTCACAAATTAACCAACCTTGAATTAAATTTTATTTCAGATGGACAAAGTTTTCAATTCATGCCTTCATTCTAACCCTAGGGAGGAGGATATCAAGTAATCCTGGCATTGCTTGATCACATTAATTGAACATAGTTCAAGGAGCCTGAAACAGACTGATTTAAAAATAAGATAAAAAATGATATCATATTAAGATGATTTTTAAAAACCACAAGGTCAACTAGATTTCTGAATGACATTCATTGAGTGCCACAATAAGTTTTAATGGATGGTTTGTTGATATGGCATAAAGCAGCAGGTACAGCAAAAAACCTAACTAGCAATTTTGGCATCCAGGGTACATAGCACAAAATATATCCTTGAGTCAACTTAAGAAGGGGAGGGCTGGGCCTGGGAAGGTGTATGGCTACCAGGGGGAGGAAGTATGCTATATTGCCCCTTGTGTTAACTCTTTTTATTAGCTAGTTCCTAACAGAGAGGTGGTGTTGAATAATGGATAGAGAGCTAGCCTTGAAGTTAAGCTAGGTCTGGGTTCAAGGTCCAAGTCAGGCATATACTGGCTGTGTTATCCTAGGAAAGTCACTTAACAGTGCTCTAGATAGCTCTCTAAGGCTGTAATTTACTGAGAAGGGACTTGTTCACATTGGTATAGAGAGTTTGATCACCCCAATGAAATCATAAGTCCAGTCCTTATCCCTAACTAGGTGCTAAGCCCCATTACTTCTATACTGCCAAAATTCTGCAAGTGCTATCAGCACTCTAAATTTTGGCGCCCTGATCACCCTACCCTAGTTTTGCCTCTAGGAACGGTGAGATGTAATATAAAATTATTAGCAGAAAATTTATATTTTTTGAGAGAAGCACACACCACTTTTAAAAACGAAAACTGTGAAAAGATGAATCGCTGGAAGCTGTTGAGCTGGGAGTTAGTCCAATGACACATGTTACTATTTATTATATTCAGGAGCCCTTGGTTAAAAAGACATCCAGGAGATAGCTGGCTGTAAAGCCACTGTGTTATAAACTCCAGCTGATGCTTCTGTCAATCACCCTACTCCAGTGAGCAAGAGTCTCACATTAGAAGACATTAATCTCACACTAGCTGATAGAAATGCAACTCTGCTCTTCCATTAAATCAAGAGTTCTGAGATCTCCACTTTAATATATTTCATCGTGCAGTGGAGGAGGGCCTGTGCTCCCTAGGAATGTGCTATGTTCTTGACAGTTTGGGGAAAACCATTCTGGCTCTTTGTTCACAGGCTGTAGGTAAAATTTGGCTGCTGGCAGAAACTTAACAGGGTTCGAAAGGTAAAGACTCAGTGACTCACAACTGTAGGCTCACCCCTTAGTGATGGGAAGGAGCAGGTGTTCCTTCAAGGGTCCCTTTCTGATCTCTCTGTTTGCCCAATTGTAATTGGAACTACACACACACACACACACACACACACACACACACACACACACGCATAATTTCACAGACCTTCTCTCCCTCCAGTCCTGACATTCATTTGGTGTAGCAGGATGCTTATCAAAGAGGGATCCAATAAAGGAAAGTGGAAAAGAGTGATACCTGAGGAGGAAGTGACTGATAAAGCAGAGGGTTGGAACCTCTCTTTTCCAAAGACTGTCTTGGCAGCCTGCTTGGGTCAGCATGAGAGCTGGCTTCTTTGCACCCTATTTACTGGCTAATTTCTCCACAGCCATTTGGTCTAATGGTGCAGGGATAGGACATGGATGTTATAACAGTGCAAACCCACCGGATCAGTGATACAATGGGCCAGATTTCCTTTTGGGAGGTTGGAGGGAATCTTTAAACCCAGTCAAAATTCTGGGAAGAAAACTGAGTTTGCAATTTAATAATACAACCCCTAAGTAAGATTTCCATTTTCATTTAGCATCCCTGAAGTCCATTAGGACAAGTGTTCTTGACCTTGTTAATGAGCTGTTAAACTATTGTGCACTTGAAAAATATTCAGAACTTCCTGTCAAGACTGTTTGGAATGTTTCTATCCAAGAATTGATAAGGCTAGATTTTCAATGAAGGCTATAATTTTCTTATGCTTACTTGTATATATAGCCTTAGCCCTGTGGAATAAAGTTCAAAACTTTTTTTCCCTAAATTGTTGGGTTGGAGACCTTGAGAATTGATCCTTTAATAAGCTCAAAACTGCCAAATGCCAACTTTGAAACCAAATAATTAATTTGTGACACATTCAACCTAAGCTGATATTGTCATGGGTATAATGCAAGTTGTTTTTATGTCTATGCTTTAAATGTTCAAACTGTTCTTTCAAGGAATCTTACATTGTTTTGGCCTATGTGTGGGTGACATCTTTTTGGAGGGGAGCTTTTCAAGAAGCATTTTGTTCTACAGAACCAAGCATGGTTTTATAGCCAACAGGCAAGGCAGACCATGTGATGTTGCATTCTTTACACCTTTCATTCAGTTCTATGACTGTAAAGATGTGGTCTACTGTGGAATATCATTCATGAAATCCAGGCTGTTCTCTTACTGTCCTTAAAGACTCTGTCTAGACCCAAGGTCCTTAAACTGGGATCCATGAATAGATTTCAGGGCATCCATGAACTTGAATAGGATAAAATATCCACATCAATATCTTTATTTTTCACTGACCTCTAATTGAAATTTGGCATCTCCTTCAATCTGAGTACAGACAACAAAACATTATTTTAAGAAGGGGTCTATAAGCTTCATCAAACTTCTACAAGGGCCTATGACAGAAAATAGTTTAAGAGCCCTGCTCTAAATGAATGGCTAAATAATTCTCATAAGAATTTTAAAGTAGGCATGTGGATCTGCAGCTACTGATAGCTTTTCCAATCTAATGAGATAACTTTATAAAATGCTTAGCACAGTGCTTGGCACATGGTAGGTGCCCAATAAATGCTTGTTCCCTCTTTCCTCCTTCCATTTTGTCCCTCCCCCCTTTTTGGTTAATAATAACTTTTTTTTTTTCTAAATTGTTGGCATTCCTCCTCCTTTGGAAACCTTGAGAATTGATCCTTCAATAACCTCAAAATTCTGTCATCTCCAGCCTACACTTCCGTGTTATAGTTGGTGTAGCCTAGCTGTTTTCTCCATTTTTATTGAAGATCTCTCAAAGGTCAAGAAAGAAACTTTTGGGGTACAATTAGGATGTAACCCATTATAAGCAAGGAACTGGGCAGATGAATCCTTGTGAAGGATTGAGGAGAAGAAAGAAAGGGGAGACAATGAAAGTACACAGATTTTTTTTTCTTGAAATTAGATGAGAAAGGGTCAAGAGATAAAGGATGGCAAACTTGAGGGGATGGTAAGGTCAAGTAAATATTTGTGAGCCTTAATTTCCACTTCTGTAAAGTCAGCATAATAATCCCTCATTGGTAGTGAAATATCATAAAGTACTTTGTAAAACTTTAAAGTCAGCTACGAAAATGTCACTCATTATTAATGATGAAATGGGTTGTCAAGGCAACTTTAGGTTGGGTATGTCTATAACCCAAAGGACAATGGAAAGGGACCAGTAAGCACTGAGAAGGCCAGAGGTGTCAAATAAATGGTTTGCAGAATGGATGTGTCCCACAACACTCCCCATTGCCGTCTGAACCAGAGTAACATAGAATTGGGAAATATTTAACAAAATAAATAAAAATACAATAAAACATAGATAATATTATATGCCAATCTGTAGCCCAAAGGAATACTTCTGGCATGGGGAGGAGGGAGGACATTGAGATGGAGATGAAGTATGTGAGGAACAAAGAGAAAGCCAGTTTGGCTAGATTATAGCATGTAGGAAGGGGAGTCGTACAACGAGATCAGCAAAATAAAAGGTTGGGGCCAGATTCTGAAGGGCTTTAAAAACAAATCAAAGGAGTTTATAATTGATACTAGAGGAAATAGGGAGCCACCGAAATTTATTGAGTAGGAGAGGGACATGGTCAAATTTATACTTAAGGAGGATTACTTTGATACCAGTGCATAGGGTGGCCTAGACTGGGGAGAGGCCATAGCCAGGGAGACCAATTTGGAAGGTGTTGAAATATTCTAGGAAAGAGGTGATGAAGGTCTTCTAGTCAGAGGTGAAGGAAGTTCCTGAGCAGCATCAGTCTCTTGGGGAGAAGAGGATTGACGATCTGACTCCATAACAGCAAGGGCCTGAACCTAGAGGAACAAAACCTTGAAGTCGGCCTTCAGCTACCGCTACAAATTGCTCTGACAGCCAGGTCTGCTGGGAAGGTGGATGCTTTTCCAGCAACTCCAAGTTAATATTTTTTTTATTGAAAATAACTTTTTTTAAATGAGTTTGACAAATATCAATAAAAGGAACATTTCCATACACAAAGAACAGAAAAAGACAGTTAAGTAGGAAAATATGAACTTTATTATGTTGTTTAAAAATAGAATATACTAAATTTCATAGGATAATAACTCAACTTCCCTGCCCTCCCTCATCAGTGACCCTGTGTTTAGTTACTTTGTATAGACATATTCATTCTCTTTATGTGTATTCTCTGTGTGTATATGTATATGTATGTATAAACTTCTTGTCTCTCCCATTACATTGTTCCATTCTTTGTCTTTGTATACCCAGCACTTGGCATAGTGCCTGGCACACAGTAGTCACTTGGTAAACGTGTGTTGATTGAATGATACCTATACCATTTGCCTCACAGGGCTGTTGCAATGATCAGATGAGACATTGGATATAAAACATTTTGGAAAACCCAAAGTAGTACCCTTCTGAACATCCTTCAGCTCTCCTGTGTGAATATTAAAATATTTAATTGATATTATTTTCATTATTTTCTTCTTTCTTTTCTACTTCCTTACCACTACCTACATACCTCTTGCCTCAGCCCCCCATGACTCTTTCCATTCTCCCAATTAGTAGTTTTGCTTTTTAACAAGCATGGTCAAGCAAAACTAATTCACGTGTTGACCAGGTTAGAAAATAAATGTCACATTCTGTCCTCTAGTCCATCTCCTTTCTACCAAGAGGTGAAGAGCATGTTCATTGTCATTCTCTTGCAGGCATGATTGCTCATCCCATTGATCGGATTTCTGGTAACTTTCAAAGTTGTTTTCCTGACCTTTATTGTAGCCCTTGTACAAGTTGTTCTGGTTCTGCTCACTTTAGTTTGCATCAGTACATACAAGTCTTCCCAGGTTTCTCTGACTTCATTCCTTTTGTCATTTCTTATGTTACAATAATATGTTACAAGTAGGGATTGGGCTAGTGATCTTATTGATGTAGAGAAATCCTGGTTGAGGAAATTCCCCGTGCCAATGCAAGCTGGCACTTTTCTCTACAAGTTATAATCTTAGAGAATCTCATAGAGTACTGAGAAGTTAAATGACTTTCTTAGGGTCATATAGCCAGCATGTGTCAGAAACCTTCCTGGATTTAAAGTAGCTCTCTTCTTATTATGCCTACCTGCCTTTCTCTCATGAACCATACTTTGTTTAGTCATTTCCTAATTGTCAGCACCTACTTTATTTCCAAATTTTTTAACAACAAAAAGTGTTGCTATAAATATTTTTTGCATAGGTAGATCTTATCCCTCTTTCTTTTAACTTTTTGGGGGCATGAGCCTAGGAATGGTATTACTAGGTAAAATGAGATGCGTAATTTGATGATTTTGAGGGTATAATTCTATACTGCTTATAAGAATTATTGTGTCTATCCTCCCACATCCCATACAACAATTAACATTTTTCTTTTTTTGTCATTTTTGACAATCTACTGGCATGAAGTAGACCCTTAGCATTTAAAAAAAATTGCCCTTCTCTTATTATTAGTGATTTGGGGCATTTTCTTCATATGATTGTTGATAGCTTGCATTCTTCTCTAGAAAACTAGCTCTTTGCATCTTTTGGCTATTTATCTATTGGTAAAAAGATTTTATTTTTATATATTTGTATTAATTTCTTATATATTTTGTATGTCAGAACTTTATTAGAGAAATTTCCTGCAAAATCTTTTTCTCTGTTGTTTCCCTTATATGTACATTGATTTTGTGTTTGCAAAATCTTTTCAACTTTATATAATTAAAGTTGTCTTTTTTATGATAATCTTGTCCATATTTTGGTCAAGAATTCATGAGCATAGTTGTAGAAGGTATCTTCCTTCTTTTCTGCTTTGTTCATAATGTCATGTTTGATAGTGAGATCATGTGGCATGTGGCATGAGGTGTTGCTCTAACCTAATTTCTGCTGGCTTTCCCAGAAGTTTTTGGTGCATAGAGAGTCCTTACTCAATAGTTGACGTCTTTTCATTTGTCAAACTATTTGCTATTACATTTGATTGCTTCTGGGTTTTATGTACCTAAGCTCATCCATTGGTTAACTTTTCTACTTTTTTTAGCAGTAACATAATTTTGGTAATCACTGCTTTGCAGTATGGTTGGGATCTGGCACTTCTAGACACTTTTCTCTCCTACTTTTTCATTATTTCCCTTGGCAATCTTGAGCGTTTGTTCTTCCAGATAAATTTTATGATTTTGTATAGTTCTGTAAAGAAGCCCTTGGGTAGTTTGAATGTTAAGGTGATAAATGTGTAGATTCACTTACATGATACTGTCACCTTATATTAGCACATCCCATGAGCATTTGATTTGTTTTCAATTATTTGCCTTTTTTATTTCTATAAAGAGTATGTTATAGTTGTATTCATAGAATCCCTTGGATGTCTTAGAAGTAGATTCTTCTAGAAATGTTATATATTCTGTAGTTATCTTAATAATAATTTCTTTGTCTTTGTTTTCATCTTTGTGGAATCCAAATTCTTAGGACAGTACCATAAAGCTGGAAGCCACTTATGTCTACAGGGTGAAAAGGGGACTCATTAGAAAGTCAGGGGACTGTCTTTCTAGTGACCTTGTTCATTTTCCTCCCATAGGGTGGCGCTGTGAGTCTGGAGGACTTCTAGGTCCTTGAGTTGACTCTGATCCATTGGAGAGAAAAGCATGATATATATTCATGGTTTATTGTGAGGTTTTAAAAATGTGTTTTGTATTCTGTGTGTAGGGTGAAATCAGATATGTATTGTTATCTTGAGTGCCTGCGTGAAAACTGGGGGTGCCTTTTGCCCATGCCAGTGTAAATCTAGACATAAATTATATCCTGACCTACTCAAGGAAAACTCAGTATAAAATAAACCAAACAGTTATGACTTTGGAGCAGGCCTTCCCAGTCCCCCCCAACCTTTTCCTGACTGAACCCAGAGCTTGGGAACCCGGGCTATGGTTTACATTTTTCAAAATTTGGCTCCACTAAATATGTATGCTGTTCTAATTCCTCAGATTTCATTTTGTATCATCTTTTATACGTCTTTCCATAAATCTCTCATGTGCTTGATGTTTATTGTTTTTATAGCACCATAATATTATATTAATAAACCATAATTTATTCAACCATACTCCAATTATTATTTTTTTTGCTATGATAAATTGAGAAGCTGTGAACAGTTTTTGAACAGTTAGGTACTTTTGTATTTTTATGATGTTTGGGGGATAAATGAATTCAGTGCATTGAAATGTATCATTTTCAGGGCTTTTAAAGAATGAAATTATCATTAAAGAACACTGGTAATTGAGTAGCTACTCTTCTTTTGGCAGAGCTAGATTAGATAGTTTGATTGACCAATCAATTGATAGATGGATAGATGGATAGATAGATAAAAGACAGAAAAATAGATTGAGTTGGATTGATGGATAGAAATATATAGATAAAACTTTTATGAAGTGCTTATTATGCTCCTGGTGCTGTGTAAACAAGAGTTTGCAAATACAAGCAAGCCAGATGGTCCTTGTTTTCAAGGAACTTATGTTCAACTGGGGAAAATAGTACATGAAGGAGAGGTGGGTAGGGTGGAGAACCATACAGGAAATTTCCATGGAGGTCTGGTTCCAGGTGAGATGGGGCTCACTTATTAGAAGCTAGCATTTCTGGGGCAGAGTACAAGGTTCTGGTAGGAGGGGAATAAGAATGACAAATGGAGTGCCCAGGGCATGGTATGGAGATGTTGGCAAGTGACTTGGAGGCCAGAGTGCTAGGAGCTGTCTTCATAACTGAAGTTCCCCATCATACCCACACGCTAGCTTTGCTATTCATTTCCTGAATGCCTTGTTGATTTCCTTGTGTACAGGTTGTATCCATTATCAAGTCAATGGAATCCAAGTTCACTTCTTGTTGACCTACTGTGGCTTTTCACCCAAATGCTGTCCTACATACCTCCCCATTCTTACTCTTGAATTTCTTCATAAGAATATTCCTGCTCCCTTCCCTTCCAAACTATTGTGTTCCTTTGGAATAAGGTAGAAGCTCCCAGAGCTTTGTTACAGTTATGAGTCCCATGTCATTGAGTCTCAGTGATGCCTCTTGGTCTTAAGAGTTCTAGTTTACTTTGTTTCTTTGCCACATTTCCTGCATTTTTGCGTTGATGTTTGAGGCCATAGGTTTTATTGTGGGCTCCTCAGATTTTATCTCCTATGATTTCTGGGCACTTATGTTTATTTGCTCTGTATGTGATGGTTATTCTGTTGTACTTGGCTGGGTAGATATACATATAAAGGTGTTTTTTTTTCACCTTTGCCTTCCTTTTCAGTTTTAAGGCTCTTGATCTCACTTGTGAGGCTCTAAGCCAAACATTCTTAACATTAGAAAGATCAGATAAATTGAGGCAAAATTTTGTTATGATTTTACTTTGAAATCAGCATTTTTATCCTACTATCTCTATTTTCTTTGCCTTGTGGATAAAAAAAACACACACTCTGTCAATGGATGCAGCTTGATCCTTTGAAATATTCTTAAGTACTTCTTTTTTGTATCATGTATTCCTCGGGCAGTCTGGTGAAAGCTATGGACCTCTTAAGTCTTTTTGAATGCATAAAATGAAATGCATTGGTTTACAAAGGAAACCATTTATATTGGATTACAGTTAACTAAATATTTTTAAAAAGTTAGTGGATCTCAGGCTAAGAACTCTGGGTAAATATATACTTTATATACTTTTATCAATTATCATTGGTATACTCTATCTCTGGTCATGAGTTTATCATTTTAAGCTGTGGTCCTGAAACCCAAATCCTGTGCTGAAATGTCATCCTCTTAACCTTTTCTTTACTTTCCAAATGTGAATTTTTCTTCCAAAGCCTCTTCCTTCAACTGGTACCAATTATGAAAATACCACTTGTAGCCCTAAGGTTTCAGCTTCTTGGCCAGGACTTTGAAATGCTCTTCCAGGTTCTTTTTGTGACCCTGGGCAAATCTCTTAACCCTCTCAGCCTCACTTTCCTCATCTGTGCTTTTCATCAAGTAATCATTGATCACTACCACTTATCCCTCCTTCCTCTGACCCCTCTACTGCTTCCCCTGTGCATCTTTATCATCATTCCTTGGAATTAAAACTTTTCTTTTCATCCTTAGAGAACCAATCTCTCCTTCAGTTTCTGTGTCTCTAATGATTATTATTTACCTCAAAGTATTTGGTAGTTTATCCCTTTCTCTTTTTTTTTAATGGTTTTTATTGTTTTTTTTTATTTGTCAGATTTTTTTTAAATATAAGTTTATTTATTTTTAGTTTTTAACATTTACTTCCACAAGATTTTGAGTTCTAAATTTTCACCGCATCTCACCCCTCCCCCCCCCAAGATGGCATGCATTCTGAATACCCCTTCCCCTAGTCTGCCCTCTCTTCTATCTCTCCCCCTCTTCTCTTATCCCCTTCCCCTTCTATTTTCCTGTAGGGCAGGATAGATTTCTGTACCCCATTTCCTGTATTTCTTATTTCCCAGTTGCATGTGAAAACATTTTTTTAAACATGTGTTTTTAAAACTTTGGGTTACAAATTTCCTCCCTTTCCACCCACCCTCATTGAAAAGGGAAGCAACTCAATATAGGTTATATATGTGCAGTTATGCAAAATACTTCCATAGTAAACATGTTGTCAAAAACTATTTCCCTTAATCCTATCCTGCCCCCCATTTATTCTATTCTTTCTTTTGACCCTGTCCCTCCTCAGAAGTGTTTGCTTCTGATTACCCCCTTTCCCAATCTGTCCTCCTCTCTATCATCTTCCCACTCTCTTGTCCCCCCCCCCATTTTCTTGTAGGGTAAGACAGATTTCCATACCTAATTGAGTATGTATGTTATTCCTTTCTTAAGCCAAATCCTATGAGAATAAGATTCACTCATTCCCTCTCACCTTCCCCCATTTCCCCTCCACTGTAAGAGCCTTTTCTTTTCTGTTTTTTTTTTGTGAGATAATTTACCCCTTCTACCTCTCCCTTTCTCCTTTTCCTAGTATAATCCTCTGTTACTCCTTAATTTTATTCTCCAGATATGACCCCTTCATCTTCAACTCACCCTGTGCCATCTATCTATCTATCTATCTATCTATCTATCTATCTATCTATCTATCTATCTATCTATCCATCTATCTATCTATCTACATAGATACATATATATGTATGCACGTATGTATATATGCATATGTGTGTATATATGTATATATATATGTATGTATGTATACATACACAGACATACATACACATATATAATTTTTTCCCTCCAACTACCCTAATACTGACAAAGGTCTCATGAGTTATAAATATCATCTTTCTATGCAGGAAAATAAACAGTTTAACCTTAATAAGTCTCTTATGATTTCTCTTTCCTGTTTACCTCTTCACGTTCTGAGTCTTGTATTTGAAAGTCAAATTTTCTATTCAGCTCTGCTCTTTTCATCAAGAATGCTTGAAAGTCCACTATTTCACTGAATGACCATTTTTCCCCCTGAAGGATTATACTCAGTTTTGCTGGGTAGGTGATTCTTGGTTGTAATTCTATCTCCTTTGCCCTCTGGAATATTATATTCCATGCCCTCTGGTCC
This sequence comes from Phascolarctos cinereus, assembly GCF_003287225.1. Lineage (NCBI taxonomy): Eukaryota > Metazoa > Chordata > Mammalia > Diprotodontia > Phascolarctidae > Phascolarctos > Phascolarctos cinereus. The sequence goes on from NW_027555847.1 coordinate 22,814,577, forward strand.
CTTAATGTAGAAGCTGCTAAATCTTGTGTTATCCTGATTGTGTTTCCACAGTACTTGAATTGTTTCTTTCTGGCAGCTTGTAATACTTTCTCCTTGACCTGGGAACTCTGGAATTTGGCTACAATATTCCTAGGAGTTTTCCTTTGGGGATCTTTTTCAGGAGGTGATTGGTAGATTCTTTCAATTTCTATTTTGCCCTCTGATTCTAAAATATCAGGGCAGTTTTCCTTGATAATTTCTTGGAAGGTGATGTCTAGGCTCTTGTTTTGATCATGGCTTTCAGATAGTCCAATAATTTTTTAATTCTCTCTCCTGGATCTATTTTCCAGGTCAGTTGTTTTTCCAATGAGATAGTTCACATTGTTTTCTAATTGTTCATTCTTTTGGATTTGTTTTACAGTGTCTTGATTTTTCATAAAGTCACTATCTTCCAATTGCTCTATTCTAATTTTTAAGGAAGTATTTTCTTCAGTAATCTTTTGGACTTCCTTTTTGATTTGGCTAATTTTTCTTTTTAGGGCATTCTTCTCCTCATTGGCTTTTTGGACCTCTTTTGCCATTTGGGTTAGGCTATTTTTTAAGGTGTTATTTTCTTCAGTACTTTTGTGGGTCTCCTTTAGTGAGCTGTTGACTTGTTTTTCATGATTTTCTTGCATCACTCTCATTTCTCTTCCCAGTTTTTCCTCTACTTCTCTTACTTGCTTCTCAAAATCCCTTTTGAGCTCTTCTAAGGCCTGGAACTGATTCATATTTTTCTTGGAGGCTTTGGATGTAGGAACTTCGACTTTATTGTCTTCTTCTGGTTGTATGTTTTGATCTTCTTTGTCACCAAAGTAAGATAATATAGTCTGACTCTTATTGTGAGGTTTGCTCATGATCCCAGCCAACTACTTGAGTTTTAATCTCTTTGTTAAGGTAAGAGTCTGCTTCCAATGTGGAGAACGTACTGTCCCAAGCTTCCGCGGTTTGTACAGCTGTTTTCAGAGGTACTTCTAGGGGCCTTTAAATTTTCAGTTCTTCCAAGGTGGTATGATAAGGGGCGAGGTGTTTCCACCACGCCGGCGCTCCTCTTCACCCGAGGATTGCCCACCCAGAATTGTGACCCAGATCCAAGTACAGACAAAGCAAGAGATTCCTGCCTCAACACTGTAAAAGAGACCGCTGCAATCCCCCTCTGATCAGCCACCTGATTCCCCCTCAATCTGTGGCCGGAAGCTTAGGAGGCAGACACCTCCCCGGGGCCATGCTTGCTAGGGAACTGAGACTGAGACCTATCTTCTCTCTCACTTCAGAAACAGACTTTTCCCACTGACCTTCTAAGTTGTCTTTGGAGTTGGTGGGTTGAGAGGTCTGGAAACTGCCACAGCTGTGCACAGTTCAGTCCTTCAGGTTCACCTCAGCCTGTGGGCCCACACCACACTGTGCTCCTCTGTTCACCAGGCTCGATACAGCTTTCTGACCACCATCCAGGTTGTCTTGGGTTGGAAATTTGCTTCCCTCTGTCTTTTTGTGGGTTCTGCTGTTTGAGAATTTGTTTAGAGCCGTTTTTTACAGGAATTTGGAGGGGTTTGGGGGAGAGCTCAAGCAAGTCGCTGCTTTCACTCTGCCATCTTGGCTCCCAGGTTATCCCGTTCTCAATGTGCCCATTCTTTCACCCTCCACTTCTCATCCTAAGTTGACTCCCTTATGTCTCTTTGGTTTCTTTCTTCCTCTTCCTCTTCTTCCTCTTTTCTTCCTTCTTCCCCATTCATCTCCTCTTTCAAGGAATGCTATCTTCCTGACAGCCTGAGTGTGGAAGTAATTCTTAAATCTGGTGTCTTTCCTTCTTTTCTTTGTAGAGGGAATTTATTTTTTGCTTTGTCTGTACATAGCAGTTGCACAGGGATGATGGAAAGACAAATGTGGCACACTATGAAAAGTTCTCCATGCACGCAGTGTTTTCTGGAAGCAAGATCCTCAGGCCTTTGTTATTCTTGTAGGTAGGTCCCCCTGTTCAGATCTTGTGGCAAGCTATCTGTTTGAAACCCCTGGCTGGGGCCTCTTAAATGAGGCTTTATCTGTTTAGAGCAAGGGTTCTTTACTTAAGACGTGGAACTTTTTTTTTTTAACAAAAATTTGATCACTATCATTTGACATAGGCAGCTAGGGGGCTTGCCTAGATACTTGTTTGGACCTGGACTCATGAAGACCTGAATTCAGATTTGGCTTGAGGCACTAATTGCAATGCTGGGCAAGTCACTTAAAAACTTTCTGAGTCTCAGTTTCCTTATCTGTAAAATGGGATAATGACAGCATCTACCTCACAGGATTGTTGTGAGAATAAAATGCTAGAAAGCTGTAAAACTATAAATAAAGTGTTGTAAAGCACTTTGAAATTCTTAAAGCTCTATATAAATTTTATTTCCTGCATTTAGAAACATTTTCCTCAGAAGGAGCCTGCAAACTTCATCAGATCACCATTGGGATCCATTACACAAAAAGGATAAGAACCCCGATTTATAGCACTTGTCCCACATTTTTTCATAAAATGGAGTTGACTGGATTAACTGCTTTCAGTGGGCAGTCAGCAGCTTCCTCCCAAAGCCTTTATATGAACAGAATTTGAACACAGCTTTTAGTGGTGGTGGTGGTAAGTGGTGGAATGATCTGGAGTCAGAGAACTGGATTCAAATCCTGGCTCTTCCACTTATTGACTTGACTTTCGCCAAGTTATTGAATCTCTTTGGGTCTCAGTTTCCTCATCTACAAAATGAAGGGATTGTACTGGATGCCCTCTAAGGTGCCTTCCAGCCTAAAATCTATGACCTAGCTGATATGTGTAAGGGCAGAGGAGGGGGGAATTCCAGCTGAATCCAATTACCAGCCACTTACCCTCCTGAGGGTCAGATTTTATTTCTTTGATGCTCTTTGTCTGATGAGTACATTGATTATTTCAGATAAGTAACTGAACTCAAGAAGACTTAGGGGCTTTTTATAGCTGGGCTAGTTTATTATACAGAGGGTTTTGTTGAACCCAGTAGACATGTTCCTCAAAACTGAGTGTTTTGTTAATCTTACGTTATTTAGATGTATTGGGAGAGCTTGTTATTGAAAAGATCTCTGTAATGAATGCTTCTGTAAAGTGAAAAAAATCCTTTTGTAATGTAAATTATAATCTAACATCTATTTTATAAATCTGAGTTTTTATGTATGCTTAAGGTGAGCTACATCTGAGTTTTTAAAAATGTAGTTTTTTCTTTATATTTCTTTTAAAGAAGATATTGTTGCCTCATTTCAAGAACCTAATTAAAGCTGATAGACTAGTAAGTGATGTCAGATGTCAAAATTCACTAGGGCTAATTGCTTTTGGATGTTTCATGAAAGAAGAAAAACATATAAAAGCAATGCAACTATGTAATGAAATTAAATTATCTTGAAATTACTTTTCTTGAATGTATAATTTATTTAAACATTTTTATGTTTCATTCAAAGTATACATTTGTTATACCTATCTAATGCTCACAATTGGGAACAACAGTAAACAAATTAATTAGTTCTTTTAAGTTCCCTTCTTTCCCAAGCCTAGTTGCTTAATTAAAGCCTTTTGCCTTGACATATGCCAGCACCTGAAAACATCTGATGACTTGCTTTATTGGTGTGATAAGAGATAAAAATGAAATAGAAATATGTTTGTCAACTGCAAATAGGTTTCTTTTAAGCTCCCTTCCTAAAGTTTTAGAAAGATAAGTGTAAACAGAAACATAATTCGTGTTTGTTTAAAAAAATTTCCCCCTAGACCTATGATTTCATTGGTGGAAGGAATTGCTCAATGAATAAACTTCTTTACTTATACACATTCACAAGTGTTTTGCAACTTCGAGATTATGTAGGGGTGCTGAAAGATTAAGTAACTTGTCAATAATTATACAGCCAGCATGTCTCAGAAGAGAGACTTGAATCCCAAGTCTTCCTGACTCTGAAGCCAGCTCTCTATTTACTATACCATACTGGTTCTCACATATACCAGTCAACACTTGGTTACTCACTAGGATGTCTACAAAATTGAACTTACATTTTATTTTGATGTCCTCTTTCTTGTCCTTCTGTCATCTCCTTCAAAAAAGAATTGTTTTGTACTGAATATAGCAAGCACCAAATAATTCCATAAAGAACGAAATTGACTACATTTTAACAGACAGGGAAAAACATTGCTTATGTGGGGGTTGTCTCCACATTAGCTTTCTGTGCATGGTAAAAGGATCAACTCATCAGATTTAAGACCAGAGTTTGTAAAAGTCAAGAAGAATAAAATGACAAAATGTCACATAACTACAATTACTTTACCTTGAATAATTAACTAGTTATTAAAATTCTAAAAATGGGAAATGGATATCAGATATGACGTTGACACTAAGTATCATAATTTTACCCGGAAGCTTAACTAATACAAATTAATTACCATGGGGAAACCAAAAGAGCCTAGAAGGCACCTTGGTCCGCTAGTATCTGACTTTGCACCAAGTGGAAAGAGATTTTGGCTGCCAAAGAGTTAGACTATACACTCAGTTGTAAAATTTTACAAAGAAGGATGATGAATAATTATGGGCAGTATTGTTTCACAAAGCAGAGAGAATCAGTAGAGGGTAAAACCAATTTTAAGAATGATTGGCAAGAAATCCAACTAAACAAAGTCATTTCAAGGCCACTCAAAGATGAAATGAAAGGAAGACTATAAATGGAGGAAAAATGGAAGAGATTTGCAGAAAACATTTCAGCAACAAAATCAACTGTTTTCTCCATTAAAGATAGTGGAACCATCGCATTTCAACCTTAATGTCACAGTTCCTATTGTGCTTATAGAAGAGATAGAAATGGCAATAAAGAGAACAGAGAACAAGGACCAGGAAAACAGCCAGATTGGACCAAATATATATGGAAGAAAGATGTATTGAATGTGACAGGATGGTGTGGGTGTTGAGGGACCTATATGCAGGGTATCTGAAGGAGCAGGAAAAAAAATCTCGGATTGAGGTGCCCAATAGAAAAATAATAATTACTACTCTTCAGTCTATATACAGATGACCTTATGAGTCACCTCTACATTAATTTAGGGTATCCTAGATGAGAAAATTAGTAGGGAACAAGTGGATTTTTGCAACTGATACTCAATGATTGACCACATCTTGATCATTTCAAATTTAGCCAAATGATATACATCAGAGGTGTCAAATACGGTGCCATAAGCCTCTAATAGTCCTGATTGCTGCCCGAAGCAGATTAAAATGTAAATTAAAATGTAAATATGTAACAAAATAAATACAAATCCAATAAAACATAGCTGCCATTTAAAATCAGTCAAAATGTGGCCCACAGGAATACTCACGTACAGATTGGAGGGTCTTGTTTCTGTTTGTTTGACCCCACTTCTGTAGATGATGATTCAATTTTACTGACAGTTTCTTGATTATGAAGAAAATTGATTCTGTAGAATAAAATATCTACTTAAAGACCATCTTACAGTAAGGTATCTCCCTTCCATAGTATAAAATCATGGAAGATTCCTTGGGAGATATAAAAAGAGAAATATCCTTGTTCAATGACCACACTTGTAATAATCATCAGGCAATGAATAAAACAGGGAGATGGTATGCTTGCCAGAGGTATATGCCATGGTGACCGATGAGATTCATTGCTGAATCCAGGTTAAAGACATATTTTTCTGTGAATAACATGATTTTCCAGATGCTTCTGCTTAGGGATGACAGGGTGTTGTTAGCATCAAGTCCTAAGACATTGGACTCTTCCTCTTGGAAGAAATGTGTAATCACTTATAGGAATTTGGCTTGTCTATCTGCACAAGAAAGACCAAGTGGATGAATATTATGTTTTGCCCAGTTTTTAAAATGCCTTTGGATGTACACCCTACAGAATTTGTCTAACAGTATGTCTATCTAGTACAGAACACACATATGGACCAAGAACTGGGATCAGAGTTGGAAGGAAGATTATGGCTGGATTGCATTTGTGAAATCTTAAAAAAGCTATTTTTCTGACCTGATCCCAAGTTTCTCATAAAGAAAGGTCTATCTTTTCAATATTAACATTTTGCTGGTGTTATATGTTAATGAGATATGGAATGCCTCAGAAGGCCCAAAGATGAATATCACAAAGAGGATGATAAGAAGGCAGACATATAACCAATGAGGAACTCAAAGAAGAAAACAGATAAAGGAACTATATGATAGGAAGGGACAATGGGGGTCATGTGGTGAAACAGAGAGATGGCAGATGGATACCCAAAATACTCCACTGGTATCCTTTGTTGATGTCAGGAAACAAGAACAGCCTCCAGTATGGTGGGTGAACCCTCTATAGTGAGCTTTTGGGGAACATAGACAGAAAGGAATGGGTATTTTGAGATCTCTCCAATCAATGAGATCACAGATTTATTTGAATATCAGAGTCCTTCCTCTCATTTCAATCCAGGTGAAAATACCCAGTGGCTATACTATAGGAAACAAAAGGTCAATAGAGGAAGCAGTGGAAAAGTGGAGAAAGGACCAATATTCCCTACAATTGTGCTTTCTGGAGAAGTTGCTTCTGTATCCATGGAAATCTAGCTGCTAAGGGCTAGGAGAGACAGAGGCCCTAGAGATCAATGCAGGGGTATCTAATATTGGAACTCTGCTCTTAGGGGAGTCCGATATAACAAGCAAGTGTCAGAAAATGAATTTCAGCACCCTGGGCAAAGCCTTTATTACCTGCTTTCTTTATAGTCTTAAGAAGCATAGACAAAAGACTGGAGTTTGAATGGAGCATGGTATGTTTGTAGAAATGAGGAAGTTGGCTTTGATGAAGTTGAGGGATCATGTTAAGAAGTCATGAGACGAAGATTGGACAGTTAAAGTAGGGCTAGATTATGATGACCCTTGAATGCCTGGAAGAGGCATTTTCTGTAGGTAATGCGTGTGGTGCTAGGGGGCACAGACAAAGGCCTTATTTAAGTACCACAGTCCCAACTTCCAGGAGATGAAGTGGATAAAAACAACCCTGGGGCTCAGGGGATTCTACTTCCATCTTTGTTATTCTGTCAGTTGTTTCTGACTTTTCATGACTTTCTTGGCAAAGATAATAGAGTAGTTTGCCATTTCTGACTTTTCATGACTTTCTTGGCAAAGATAATAGAGTAGTTTGCCATTTCCTTTTCCAACTCATTTTACAGATGAGGAAACTGAGGCAAATAGGGTTAATTGACTTCCCCAGCATCACATGGCTAGTAAGTGTCTGAGGCAAAATTGGAGCTCAGGTCTTCTGATTCCAGGTCTGGAACTCTTATCTATTGTACCACCTAGCCGCCTCCATCCATCTGGGCACCTCTTTCAACTCCTGTCCCTACTCTCACGGAAGAGTCTTGCTTGGAGTATCCAAATTCTTGCCCCATAGGCAAATTTAGTTGACTAAGGTTCAGGGTTGGTAATGCAGAGAACACCCTGCCCTATGAAAATAGTGCATCTGTTTTCCTTGTTGGAGAGGTTAATACCTAGACATTTCATTGCTGGAGGGTTTTGTTGTTGTTAGCTCTGTTTCCCGTGATGGTTCTTTTCAAAACATTGAACAGGGGAATAAAGTAGCATGCTGTTTGGAAACAACATCTTCTAGAGAATGGCATGGCTAGTATTTGATTTGTAATACCCCTCTCTACATCCTACCTCTGGGCAACTGATTCTGTCCTGGGCGTAAGATTCCCTAGTTATGAGTCTCTTCCTACTGCCCCACTTTCCCTCATGCTTTTTTCCCTTGGCTACCTCTGCTTATCTAAATACAATCAGTCTTTGTAAAGCCTTCCCTAAGCTCTCTGTCCCTGACTGATCTCTGAATGCCTATTACACCTTCAGTCCATACCAGCTATTAGAAGGCAGAAATGTCATACCTTTCTAACAAGCTTTCGTGTCCCCCTCTAAACACCCAGCAAAACTGAGTACACAGTCAGCACTCAGCAAATCTTCCCCAGTCGATCATCTGGCCCTTAGTTATTTCGCCTCTGGTGCTCTCCACTAGGAGCCTTCTCTTCCACCCTAACCTTTCCTGTGGCACTCATTGAGGCAGCCTTGGAAGTCTTGGCATGCTCTATCAGCTTACTTAGCAGCCTTACTTCCAACAGTCAGCCCTCATTGTTAATGCTACAAAAGATCCCCTGAACATGACCTCCTTTTATTAAATTTCCTCTGACTGTCTTTGACCATTCACCGAAGATTCTCTCCAAACCTCCGTCTATTTTATGCTATTGCCTCAGTTGTCAAATTAGAAGCTCACAAAGCTGGTCTGGTCCTCCCCATTCCTTTTCAGCTTTCTTCTAATACAGATCTCCTTTTGGCTTTTCTCTGGGGCCCTGGTGCTTCTGTGATTCACAGGCAGGCGTTTTATAATGCATTCCCTCTTTCCCTGCCCTCCCTTTGAGGATTTTGGTATGCAAGTTATCTGCTTCTGAAAACTTCTTTGCTCTGAGTGCCTCTCATAGCCATTCTCTCTGCTGTAATGAATGGTAATCCTTAGTCATTTCCTCTCTTTTGATACATTTTTCTCTATTTCAGATGCATTTTTTTCTTCTGCCCGGATGAACAAGGAGCAGAGCTTACCATTTCTCTAGTAAATCTCTATTCTTTCTGATTCTACGATTAATCCCTCTTGGGATCCTGCAGTGAACTGCTACCCTTTCACAGGTAACCCTCACTCCTTACCATTATCCTGCAATGAAATGTTTTCCCCCTGAAATTGCTAGTACCCAGAGATCATTGGCTTGCATTTGCCATTTCCAATCTCATGGCGATGATTTGAGTTACTCTGGAAGAATTACCTGCCAGATGTCTAATAACCATTTTTTAACAAGTTTTAGCAGAGCCTTCCTTATTCACTCCAGGCCATGCTGCATGCTGGTCTCAATTTTCTGACCTGAGTCTCTCCCCAAATCACTGAATGCCACTTGGTTTAGGTGGGCAATAGCCAGAGAGGGAAGAAGTAGAAACCTCTATCTGCTTTATTACATCCTGGGACTTAAGGAATAGATCTCACTCTATTACAAGAGCTCATAACCTGGGGCCTGGGGGCTGTGAATAGATTTTAGGGGTCTATGGATTTGGGTGAAAAAAATGATGTCTTTATTTTCACTAAAGCCTCCAATTAAAATCCAACCTTTCCTTCCATTATAAATGCAGATAGCACAATGTTATACTGAGGCAGGGTCCATAGACTTCAACAGATTGCTGAAGGGATCCATAACACAAAAAAGTTGAAGAACTCTGGTCTAAATCAAAGACCATTTGATGCTCATATTGCTTTCATAGGGGCTAGCTTTATTATTTACATGGGAAAAAATCCCTGAACGATGTAAGCATGAGGAATTCCTTGTGCCAGTATAGATGGTAAACCCTCTCTGACTTGGTAGATAAGGCCTAGGGGAATTGCTTGGGGTTCAGAGAGGTTACATGATTTGCATGCTTTCATGCAGCATTGTCAGAGGTGGGGAGAGAAAGGAAGGAATAGCATTTATATAGTACCTAGTATATGCCAGGCACTATGCTAAATACTTTTATTATTTATTGGCTCATTTGATCCTCATGACAACCCTATGAGGTAGGTGCTATTATTATTCCCACTTTACAGAAGAGGAAACCAAAGCCCATAGGTTAAGTGACTTGCCCAGGGTCACACAACCAGGAAGTATCTGAGGTCAAATTTGAACTCAAATCTTCCTGACTGCTGGCCCACATCTCTTTCCACCATGCTACCAGCTGCTCCTAAGGGAGGTGCCAGCAGCTATCAGGGTGGGGATCTGGACCAAAGTGCTCCTATCGGTTATGTCACTTTTTAAAAAGGTATAAAATCAAGAAATAGGCACGATTCTATACACACAGATGATCTATGCAGAGCACAGCTATAAGGTATGAGTGAGTTCTATACTGTTCTTATGTGTCTATTTTTGTGAAAACCCAGTAGCACTTTATTGCTGCCAATACAACTTTTGACCAATCCTATCCTGGAATCAGACACTGCTCAAAGAGAATAAACCAGCACGATTACTCTGCAGTGCACCACCCTGCAATATGGAGCCCTACCTCCACATTTGGAGTTGGGGGGCCATGTGGATTACTATTATTGGCTCAACTATCTTGGCCCATCCTTGCAGAAATGTCAGGACAAACACTATCTGTGAAGCAAGTTCTGCTCAGTTTTACTCCAATTTTTTTCAGAGAAGGAAAGAATTATGCTTGGGAGAGTACCAAGAGGAAGAATGGCATAATGAAAAGCATAGTAGACTTGCAGTTGGAGACTTGAGTTTGAACCCAGCCTCATATATTTGCTAGCTGCATGACCTTGGCCAAATCACTGAACTGTTTCCTCATCTGTAAAATGGGCCCCATATTTCTATCAATTAAAATGATGACTGAAATTTATACAGTGCTTTACAGTTTCCCAAGTACCTTACATGCATTATGCCATTTGAGCTTATCAGTGACACTGTGAATGAGGTACCACAGGTATTTTTATCTACCTTTTGCAGATGAGGAAACTGAGGCTCAGAGTTGAGTGACTTGAGCTTAGTCACGTAGTGAGGTGTCAGAAGTAGGAACTCTGCATCTTGGGATTGCTCATGAGGAAATCTCTGAGGCTTTGCACTGCTCAGAGATTGCTTAGAAGTCTGGATGCTAGGATTGTTCTGCTCAGGTATCTCCCTTCTCTATTTTGAAGGCAGTAGGGATTCAGGAATGACACTGTCTAGGAGCTCCCACTTGGGCTATCAGGGTGAATAGATGAAGCTCACCAAGTGCTTCTACCATAAGGCTTCCAGTAACAGATCTTGTTGGGGACAAAAAGGACTCCCCTGCCACTTCCTGTGTTATCAGGATCTCTTTGGAAGAAAGATGAAAAAGGCAAAGGGGAAGAAAGGGCTGAAAGTAGTCTGTCATTTCTCTTTTATCAGCCAACACGAAGAGTGACTATTCACAAGAGAGTCCATCTTCCCAAGAGTCCGAGTCAATTGAGTCATCTTAGGGGCAGCCCATCTTAGACTCATCTTCCAGGAGGTGCCAAACCAACCAATTTATCTTGGGGACATCCATTCTGCCAGTCTTTGCAAGTTGATAATGGGCATGACTAAACCCTTAATCAATCAATGAGCATCTTTAAACTCCTCACTTTAAGCCTATCAAAGTGATCAGGGGACTCCTTGATTAACCTTTTACAATAGTTCAAATGGACTACTACATCCTTCTAGTCATTCAAGGTCACCATTCTGGAGTCATAGGACCAGAGATTTTAGTAGCTGGAGGGACCTTGGTAGGTCCATAATAAACCAGAACTTCAAAATCTCACTGGACATACATATACTTTGGAAAAGTGTAATTTTTTGTTGCCCTTTCTTAAAGCTTCGAAACCTGCTACGTGATTTAATTAGTGGGCTTGACTGAAAACAAGGTCATTTTTCTGGAATTTGTGGTCATGCTTTATTTATTTATTCATTCATTTATTCTCAAATCACTCTTGTTGCTGCATCTTCATTGAGATCATTACCATTTTTTCTCTCTCTACCCTTTTGTCTATTAACATCTTTTGTCCCATGCCAAACAAAAGCCTGAAGATGCTTATTAGTGGACTCATGTGACATCAGAGATGAAAAGAACTTAGAGATTTTGTTCAACTCTCTAATTTTTCAGAGGAAGAAAATGGGATTCTGAGGGGGTGGTACAGCTTGTGTAAAACAGTTCCAGTGGCAGAACTAAGATCAGAACCCAGACTTTTTAGGGCTCAACTCAATATTCTTTCCAGTCAGTGCAAAAGGCAACTTTCAAATACTTGAACAGAGCTATCATGTCACTTGGCAAAGGGATGAGACTTCTTCTGCTGAGGCCCAGAGGGCAGATCCAGAAGCAATGGGTGCGAAGAACTAAGTTTAGGCTCTATTGCAGGAAAACTTTCTAAACAAGTCAGAGAAAAACTTCTAAATAATTCCAAAAGTGGGATGGACTGCCTCCCAAAAGAGTGGCCCTCCGATGTTGGTTTTTAAACAGAGATTGAATGACAGTTTATCTGCTGTTTCAGAGTATGGTTATGGGTTGAATTAGGTGGCATCTATGGTCCTTTCCAACTCTCAAATTCGATGTTTCCATATAAGGCTAAATATAATACTCTGATATTCAGATTAGGCTTTGGCCTAACCAATACTTATTTGACCATCTCTAGTAAGTGATATTTTTTCCTCTCTGTAATCAACATTAACCTTATGATCTCTATTCTATAGGAGAATTAGCCAGACATCCCTTTAGGGCTTTCCTCCAAATACCTTGGAGAGCAGGGCTCCACTTTAATTAATTTGAATGTTAGTTTTCTATTCAGCCCAGAGGGGGGCACTGTTGCATTTTACTTATTGCTTGCAAAAAAAACCCCTCCAGCAAATAATAACAGTGTCCTTTCCTCCCAATTTAACTTCTACGTCCCAGGAAATCTCGTTTTTCTTTGGAATCTTATTTGCATTCTGGTTTATGCCCTTGAGCTCATCAGTTCTTTTCACTCCTTCCTCCTCTTCTTTGGGTGCCAAGGAATGAAGGGTGGTTTTGCAAAGGAGAATAGCAACAGGCATGTGTGTGTGTGTGTGTGTGTGTGTGTATGACTAAGCAGGATCTTTTCACATCTGGGGCTTCTCCCTCTTTCTTGTTAATCTTCCTCAGATGGGGTGAATTTGTCATCTTAGCCACAGATGGGACAGGTTTGGCAGAAGTAGCATCCAGATGTAGAACCCTGGAAGGCTCCTGGTAGCAACATCTGGGGCCAGGTTAGCTGCTATTTCCCAGCTTATTTTCTTGAGGTCTTTGGATGTGGATCTTGGAGATGAAGACATGAGCTTCTCCTAGACCCCGTTTTACTTTGGCATTCAACTTAGTACTGAAAAAATGATATCTTTGCATAGGAAAACTGGGTTTTCTGTTATTCTTACCCAGCTCTAAAAATTTATTCTGGTATGCTGTAATCAGTAGGCTATGTGTGTAAGTGATAAAAAAAAATTTAAATTAAGACTTTTATTAAATTTATCTTGAGATATACTCTTTGGGTTCCAATTCATTCCATGAATGTCTGATGTTGGATTCCCCAGGTATTAGAACCATATAGAGAGTTCTTGCCAATTTACTTCCTGTCTTTCAAAAGACCTTAGAAATTTTCTAACCACAATATCTAGAAAAAAATGCCAGTGTTGATTTCTGAACTAATAATATCTATTTGGGTATTATTTTCCCACCTGGCTGCACTCCTCCATTATGCCCTCAGGAATGTCATCATCTTGCTGGCCCTGGTCCCCTTCTTATTAAGGGCAGAGTGGAGAGTACTTCCCCAAACCTCCATTTAAGGGTGCCCAGGCCAGCCCACTCTTTATTTCCCACCTCCAGGCACTCCTTTGGACTTACCCATTATGCTGGGGACCAGCACTTTCTTCCTCTCCTCACTTCTAGGCTTCCTTTGTGTGTTATTTTCCTCCACTAGATTTTAAGTTCTGTGAGGGCAGGGAATGCCTTTCTTTTTTCACATTTGTATCCTTAGAGCTTAACACAGTGCCTGTTACATAGTAGGTGCATAATAGATGTTTACTGAATGACTGCAGGAATAAATGAATGAATAAATGGATAGATGAAGAAAAGCATTTATTAATTGAATCCTATGTGCCTAAAGCTATACAAACAAGATAACAAACGAGAAAACTGAGATAATAGCTGCTCTCAAAGAGTTCCCATTATAACTGGGGAGGGAGAGGACACAGGAAGTTTCAACTACAAATCAGACAGACGCCCCCATGATCCTTAGAGTGCAATAGCAAGACAGATGGGAATGAATGGAGAGTCTCTCTAAATAAATTCTATTTTGGCAAGAAAAAAATGGATGTCATTCCATAAGGGGCTAAAGAGTTAACAGCTCATGATGCACAAATCAAATGATGTTCGCCATCTCCCTGTTACAGATTCCAGATTGTAACATTTAGAGAAAGAATTCTTTGCATTGAAATGGTCTCATGTATTTATGGATTTAACATTTCAAAAATCAACTTGAACTCACTGATATAACTTGTTTAAAAAGCCTGAGTGAAATTATTTCTTTTCCTGCTTAACTATTTCATCCTGAGGTCATCTATATTCCCAAAATCTTCAATTCTTGCTTCTACCCTTTAAAACTGGGACTCTCAATCTGGGGCCTGTGTAATTAAAGATGATAATTATATTTTAATAGATTTGGTTTCTTTTGAGTAATCCAATGTATTTCATACTTTTAAAAATATTATTCTTAGAAGGGGTTCCTCAGCTACACCAAACTGGTAAAGGGGCCCCCAGTACGGAAGAGATTGCTTACTAACCCCTGCCTGAGGGAAAGAATAAGAGAGTGGGTCCCATAGTATCTGACTATAGCACAGGGAAATATTCTTTTCTTTTTTTCCTTGGCTTGGTCAAATGTTTGACTAAATGAAACCCATCAGCCAGTTGTGTTAATGTCATGTAGACCAAGCTGAAATTACTAATAAATCTTTATGTCCATTAGTGAGAAGTTAGATCACTTATTTTTTCCCTTGTGACCTTTGCTATCTCGTTCTAGATTTGGGGCTCAGAGGACAAGCCTTTCAGAGGTCAGTTGCTTTCCTATAGATATTCTGACTGCATCTTGGATCAACTATCTAGGTTTTCTCTATCCAGAAAACCGTAACTGTTGACCTAGTGACAGACACCCAAGCTGCCAATGTGATTTTGCCATTCTTAGGAAATTTAACTAGCTTTAATTTTTTTTTAAATCAGAAAATGTGCCCAAGCAATCAACCTATAGTAATTTCCCGAAATGTATAATAATAATTGATATTTACATAGTGCTTTAAAGTTTGCAAAACACTTTGCTCACAAGACCTCATTTGAACTTCACAAAAATACTCTGTAACAGGTCCTAGAGATGTTGTTATTTCCATTTTACAGAGGAGAGAACTGAGGCTGAAAGGATCAAATGGCTTGCTTATAGTTAGCCAGCTTTGTGTCAAAGGTGGGATTTGAACCTAGCTCTTTCTGACTCTTTCTAGGCTTCTATTCACCATGCCTTGATGCTCTCCCCAGTACAGAAAGTCATGGAGAACATTTGGAACATTTGTTTCTGTAAGCTTTGTGCTATAATATTTCAACTTTATGATTTCCATTACCAGTAAATACATCAGTTAATAAAGCATGCATATATTTTATTGAAGCACTTTGTTTTAATACAACTCTCACAAGTGGGTTATCTGTTTTCCTAAATCAAAGCTGCTGTCAGAGGCTAAGACTTCTGAAGCAAGGCACACCCTTACAGAAAAGATGAAGGCCTTGATGGGAAACTTCAGATAAGCAGCAGGTAGTTGAGTCTGTGGGCATTCATCTTGTCATTGTTTGATTTCTCTTGGTGCTTGCTGGCCCAGATCCCTGCCCAGTTTGTTTCCATGTTGACAAGACTTGTAGTGCTTCAGTGACTGTGTCCCTGGAAAGCACACACAAGGTGACCCACTGGCCAGTTTCTCAAAAACAGAGAGGTGAATAAAGCTTGAATTCCAGGATTGGAACCTAAGATTCATTGCTTTGCTTCTGTGGGACCCCTTTTCCAAAGCTTCCTCTTAGGATCCTACTACAGTTCCTCAAGTTATTGCTTGTCAATACAAGCAGCTATGATTTCCATTCTGACCCATGTTTCCTCAAGTTGGACCCATCACTGGATTACCTTTAATTCTGGTTCTCAGCCTTTGACCCCTCCTCCCCATGACTTACTTTTAGTTCTATTCTTATTGGTTAATCTGAGTGGATAGAAATGTCCTACAGCAAGTGGGTATTACACACCTGTCCCAACTGTCAGCTACTGACTCCAAGCATGTTCTTTTCTCTGGATCTTGCACATGACTCTATGTTTCAGGCTTGGGTCTGTGGCCAGCCCTCTCTTTTTCTCTCTACATGTGGATACTATGGACTATATTAAAAATGATTTAAAAAACCTGTTTGAGACATACACCATAGCAACATAATCTCTTTTTGTCTCCCTCTCCCAGGCAAGGTCATATCTCAAATTCACTTCAACACATGTCAAGGGTCCGCAATGTGCTAGGTGCTGGCTTACCATGATAAAAAAGAAATTGTCCCCACCCTCAGAGAGCTTATGTTATCTAGGAAAGTTACAAAAATACACAGAGATAAAGAAGTGCCAAGATAATGTGGAGGTCCTCGTTGCTTCCTCCTCCACAGTGTCTGATCCACCCCTTTCTCTCTATACACAGTCATCATCACCATGGCTGGAGGCCCTCATCACTTCTGTTTAAGGGTCCAGGCAACAATAGCCTATCAACTAGATCTTCCCTCCTCCAGACTCTTTCCTCTCCAGTCCATCCTCCAATTGTACATTCTTAGCCCATAGGCCTGACCATGTCCCATACAGAGAAGGAAAGTAAGGACCAGGGAAGAGAGATGACCTCAAGCTGGATGCTTTGTTTGGCTGTTTTCTTCAGTCTAAGCCGTATCTCTGTCCTGGAATCTGGATGGTCTCTCTAAATAAATTCCAAGTAAATGATCTGGGGCTGGAAGGCCTCTTTGGGCCAAGCATAGGAGACAGCTTGTATATAGCCTTCAGAGCAAGATATTTGACTCAGAAGATATATATCTAAGTCAAGTCAGAACATGGTGCCCGCATCAAGGAAGATATTTTTCTCCACATTTTCCACTTATGATATGATTAGTGACTCATCAGGACAGGGGTGGGGATTTAATGTGACAGTCTGTACTTAAAATTCAACCAAAACAACAGCCTTAAAATCCGAGCACTGATCGCTTAACCCCCTGCTTAGAATTTCTGAACTTAAAAGATAATTTGCATGATAGAAAAATCCCCAAGACTCGCCCATTCTCCTACCTTGGGTAACACCATCCACTGAACCGACAGAAACTAAGATATTTAATTTATAGCCTCTCTGGGGTAAGGGAAAAACCCCAAAGTTGGAGGGGTAGGTGTATATTGTTACTTAACTTGCTTTTGAAAAACTGTTTAGGTAGTGACAGCTGGGTGGTAGAATGGTTAGAGCTCTGGACCTGAAGTCAAGAAGACCTGAGTTCAAATCTGGCCTCAGATACTTACTAGCCATGTGACCCCGGGCAAGGCACTTAGCTTCTAGGGTGCCTCAGTTTCCTTAAATGTAAAATGGGAATAATAATAGCACCTACCTTCCAGAGTTAATGTGAGGACCAAATTGGATAATATTTGTAAAGTTCTTAGCACAGTGTCTGGTATATAATAAGTGCTATATAAATGTTAGCTATTGTTATTATTATTAATTGTTGTTGGCTTTGTTTATCACTTCTGGATAGAGATCCAATGTCGACGAGCCCCAGGTTCAAGTCCTGATGCTTGATGACCCTAGCCAAATAGCTTTTATCCTCAGTACTCTAGACCAGCAGAGTCAAACTCCAATAGGAAGGGATCCCTGACAGCCACTTGTTGACTTAGAAAACCACAAATTAACATTACATATGTCTTGCATTTTTTTTATTTCATCAAACATTTCACAATTACATTTTTAATCTGGCTGACATACTTGGGATGAGATTGCTCTAGGCAATTCTGTACAATGGTAATTTGTAGATAGGGGTCTTCCCTTACCCCAGAGAGGATATAATTGAATATGTTAGTTTCTATTGGTTCAGTGGATGGTGTTACTCTAGGCAGGAGAATGGGCAAACCTTGGGGATTTTTCTCTCTATTGTGGGATGAGACATTACTGCATGGCTTTTGAGGGTACTGTTTTCTTCGCCAGTAGCACCTTCCTTGCAGTTCTAAACCTTGCTTCCAATGTGATTAGTGGCATACGATTAATTTTTTCCCAACTAGGTTGGTTCTGAGAGATAATGAATGGAGCTGGCCTCATAGTCAAGACTATCTGGCTTTAAGATCCATCTCCAACAGACTGTCTGTGTGATCCTGGGTAAGTTATTTATCTTCTCAGGATGCTGGGCAATTCTCTGTTGACTTTGAGTGGCAGAGCAAATGTAGATCTTGACTGACATGTGGAGTTTCTCATGGGAAGCTCCAGATGCCTAAGATCCCGCCTTGTATGCTACTCCCTCTCCACTCCCCAAAAAAGCACCTCCTCTTGACTATTTTTGATATGGTCATACTGAAAAGTCCATTACAATCATGGGAATATGTTGTGATTGCCTTTTGGATTCATTCCATGGGGCAGTGATAGGCTGATCTACATTTATTTTTGTTCTTCTATTATTTATTTATTTATTTATTTGTTAATTTATTTTGATTTATCAACAATCACTTCCATAAGCTTTTGTGTGTGTGTGTGTGTGTGTGTGTGTGTGTGTGTGTGTGTGTGTGTGTGTGTGGCAATTAGGGTTAAGTGAATTGCCCAGAGTCACACAGCTAGTGAATGTTTTGTGTCTGAGGCCAGATTTGAATTCAGGTCCTTTTAGCTTCAGGGCCAGTGCTCTATCCACTGCACCACCTAACTGCCCCCATAAGCTTATGACTTTTAAATTTTTCTCCCTCTCCCTTCCCACCTCCCTCCCCAAGATGGCGCACAATCTGATATAGGCTATACATATACGTTCCTATTAAACATATTTTCACGTTAGTCATGTTGTAAGGAAGAATTAGAACCAATAGAAGGAACCACAGGAAAAAGGAAACAAAACAAAACAGAAGAAACAAAAGAGCAAATAGTATGCTTTGATCTGCATTCAAACTCCATAGTTCTTTCTTTGGATGTGGATAGCATTTTTCATCATGAGACTTTTAGACTTGTCTTAGATCCTTGCATTCCTGAGAAGAGATAAGTCTATCAAAGTTAGTACTTATACAACATGGCTGTTACTGTGTACAATGTTCTTCTGGTTCTGCTCACTTCACTCAGCATAACTCCATACAAATCTTTCCAGGTTGTTCTGAAGTCTGCCTGCTCATCATTTCTTATAGCACAATTTTATTCCATTACATTCATACACCACAACTTATTCAGCCAGTCCCCAGTTGATGGGCATCCTCTCAATTTTACAATTCTTTGCCACCACTGATCTACTTTTTAATAGGGAGTTATGGTATCCCACAGCATGGAGTTCACAAAGACCTTAATTTATGCTGAATTCCACTTTATAACAGGGGACGGGAACTGGACTTTATTGATAACTCCTGGACAAGGAATAATGTAGTCAAGCATCGTCTCTGAAACTTAGAGTTTGAGAGAATGTCTTGGGACATTGAGAAGTACAGTGACTTGGCCAAAGTCTCTGAAACAGTATGTGTCAGAGAAGAGACTTGAAACCCAGTTCTTGATGACTTTCGGACCATCTTTCTTTCCATTGCAGTCTATGTTGCATCTGCTTTATAATAAGTAGTATCATAGTAATTTTCAGTGTGGTCTTATGGGAGTGAGCCTGGGAAATGGGGAGTAAGAATAAAGAGCTAAATTTCTACACCCTGATAGATTGTGTGTTCTATTTTACCTTCCTAGTCCCTGTATTATCTTTGGGTAACAGGTTAGCCATGGAGGTAAAAGAAATTGGTGAAAGTCATCAGATGATTTGTTTTTATCGACATGGTACTACAGGCCACTTGAACTGATCTTTTTCAGGGACTGAACCAGTTAGTTTGGCATCCAGTAGACTTGGCCTCAAGCCATCTCCCTAACTCTTGGAGATCATTGTCATCTTGACCTAAGGCTAGGCTGATGACTCATTAGCACCAAGAGAAGGATTAGGGAATTCTTTAATGTGTAAAAAACCACCCTTGTCATCCACGCTCACAATCACACAAGCTCCCAACTTCCTCCAGGAATGGGCTTGGGGTGGGGGAGAAGAAGGGGAAGGAAGGAAAGGCTTGTTCTTAATGTGTCATATGCTCAATGTGGTTTTGTTGGGACTAACATATCATTTAACTGTCATAAATTGAGTTGATTTTGTTAAAACAAACAAATAATAGTTAATGCAAAAATCAGTTGACCTAGTCTGATACCAAAGTAGACCAAGCAACTTGTTGCTTGATTAATTTTTTTTTTCATATTTTAACAGTTTATTTAGAGTAAAGATGTGCATGACTCATGATAGGACCCTTCTGGAGCTGCCCAGCTGCAGTCTTAGTTGGATACTTTGAGTGCATCCTACACTACCTACACTACTACAGGAAGTGAACCATCTACAACCTCTCATCCTGTACAACTCTCCTTGTCTTTGTCTTCTATAAGTTTTCCACAGGGGTCACTGCCACCTACACTTTAGGTGGAAACCACTAGAGCATGTTGGTTGTCCCTCATTCTTGTTAACTATCAAGCCCACTGACTTTTACAGCTATACATCTCTAATGTGATGTCTCCTTCACAATCCTTTGTTGGCAATATTCTGCCTGCTCATAACTACCATGAGCCTCCCCATTGCCTCTTTGAGTGACTAGCAACTTCAGTTCTTCAAAAAATTAGTATATTGTACAGCTCACAGCCATATACTGGAAGAAGGTTGATGTTAAAGACACAGGAGAAGCTTGCGATCTGAGATGGGAAAGATGGAAAACAAAGCATCATTTTTCAGTACATTCATTTCGCTTTCTTACTCCATTTACTTTTGGACCCAGGTTACTATCCATCTATAGTATCTCTTTATACCATATGTATCAATGGATGAACTGCTTTTCTTTTAATCCAACTGCAGATTACAGGTCAGAAAAATACCCTTTCTTGTTCTCTTGTTTGGATAATTAAGTAGAATGCTTTTGAGAGATGATGGGTTTCGTTTCATTCAGATCACAGATTTATAAATGGAAGAGAGCTTAGAGGTCATGAAGTCCATGAGGAGATGGAAATGTTTTGGAGCTTGAAGTAATTCAGCACAAAGCCATGAGGAAGCAGGTGCACCTGAAAGATCTCAGCACCTTTTAGGAATTCTCTTTCTATTTGACCTCCATGAACCAGGCACTCCATCTCTTGACTCTGGGCACTTTCTCTGGCTGTCCCCAATCCCTGTGATGTTCTGTTTCCACTTACTGGCTTCCATGGCTTCCTTTAAGTCTCACCTAAAACACCATCTTCTACAGGAACCCCTTCCCAACCCTTCTCAATTCTAGTGCCTTCCCTCTATTAATCAGTTCTTATTTTTTTCTGGAGATCTCTTGTTTGTGCATATTTGCTTGCTTGTCTCCTTCATTAGATTGGGAGATCTTTGAGGGCAAGGACTATCTTTTGTGTCTTTTCGTATCCTTAGTGCTTAGTGAAGTGCCTGGAACTAATAAATGCTGACTGACTTATTGATTGTCCTGGACAACCTCCATGACACAGACAAACACTTTGGACAGGCACCATTTTGTTCTACCTTATAGTCAACAAACACTAAATGCAACGGGGACATGATATTCTCTGCCTCTTTTAATCAAGTGTGTCATGGTAAAGATATTGCTGGCTCCAAAAAATTGTTTGAAAAATCTCCTGTTCCTTGCCCCATGCTTTTATCAAGGATGGCCTTGATGTGTGTGTAGATTATTCTCACAAAGAATTTTGTAACCGTGGAAAAATAATTAAATGGGCTGGGAGTCATTGAAATTTTCTCCATCAGCTTTTTTCATTGTTAGTAAGGTATGTGATTTCCCCCCCAAGCATTTAGTATCCTGCCATTTTTCAGATATTTTAAGAATCCATTCCTCAGTGCCCTCAAAATTATGTTGACTCTGGATCTCCTCTGTGTGTATACTTGATCTAGTTGAGTTACTCTATCTTTTTTCTTTAGTGTCATGTCTAATTCCTCAAGAAACACCCAAGGGATGGTGATGTTAGGCTTCAAATGTGATGGCTTTACTGTCATGGAGGGAGAAAATAATTTGTTACAGAAATCTTGACAGATCTTTTCTTTTTTCTTTATTCTTTCTGTTTTCTGCCTTCCAATTTCAACTGTAAATAGGGATGATTTTCCTTACTGGACTTTGTTGTTAAGCCTTCTGTTAACTTGGTTTTCCTACTATTACTTTTCTCTATATCATGAAGTAATGCTAATAATTTTCCACCGTATTAGTTTATAGTCTAAATGTTATCCTTGGTTACCACATCGTTCTGTTCGGAAAAGACATCAAATGTTTTGTTGGCTAAGAGGGATTCTAGGCTCTTTTGGTTTCCTCATTGTGGTAAATGATTTATATAAATGATGGTAGTTTATACTACTGTCCATTCTGTCAACTGTTTTCCATCATTCTATATCAATAGCTTGTTTAAAGAGGTCAGGTTGGATTTGCCTTAATTATGAAATAGCATTTCTACTTTTTCTTCTAGTCTATATTCATTTTGGTCTTAACTTTAACATACAGATAATCTATACAATAATGGACCTTTTAAAAATCACCAAGGGATCGGTAATCCATCCCTTCCTGTGTGTTAGAACATAATCAACCTCATTTTTGGTTGTATGATGTTTTTTGTTCCTGTCATGCCTGATCCCTTCTTACCTTTTTTTTTTTTTTAAATAAAGCATTCCTGATATATAAGCACAAAATTCCTGAATAGTCTATAAACCTTCATCCTCTCTCATTTCTTTTTCCTGAACCATGTTTTCCAGCACAGTTTTTGCCATCCTCTTCTATTCCCACCTAATTGTGTTGAAATCACAGAGCATTAAGGAATATGCTAATTTAAGTTGGAGGGCTGTATTACATTCTTTGGTTTTCTTATCCTCAATGTCAGGTGTTACAGAAGCTGAAATTTTTTGTTTTTGCAAATACTGATCATGAGCAATGCAATAGAAGATGACCCAGTGTCTCATGACTCAACGGTTCTTTTTGTCTCTGGATAAATAAAAAACCAACTCTTTTATTTGCCTCTGAAAGAGAACCTGTGTGTCCTCCTTCCATTTAGCTGCCATTTTCTTTTGCCTTCTGGATTTATTTCTAGTGATGCTGTTAAGATTGATGATTCATTTTCTTCAGTATTATGTCCCTTCACTGATCCCTGAAAAAAAGATTTCTCATTGAGAGAGCCCATAGCTAAGTTAAGGTTTAGGTATCATCTAAAAACAGATTTCTGGCACCTTCTGGATCCTTTTTATACCATTCTGGCACCATTACTGCAGACATAGGAGGCCTTACCACATCTGCCTATTGACATCACACAAATGATGGTGGCAATGGACACATTTCATTTTCTACTATTTGTACCATAATGAGAGGCTATAAATTCTCCCTGACAGAGAAAGGTCTATACAGCATAGAGTACACTAAACACATTTATTATACTCATTAGTATTTAATAAGTTTATCAGTATACATGTGGTATTAAAACATCAAGCTGGGGACATGCCATTTCAGTGTTCATTAGACCCGTCTTATGTCTTTGTTAAGTACAGTCCTTCTCAGAGCCCTGCTCCTGTTGTGAGGGAACACCAATTAACCTCATTGAAGGTGAAGTGTACATTATACTAGGAGACTCTGAAATGATCTGCCCAGCCAAGATGGTTTATACATTAGGGCATTCTGCCCTGCCCCCCCCCCCCAAAAAAAAAGAAAAAAAGGTCTTCCACAAAGAACTTTGGACTTTTACTGGAAAA
Organism: Phascolarctos cinereus; assembly: GCF_003287225.1. Classification (NCBI taxonomy): domain Eukaryota; kingdom Metazoa; phylum Chordata; class Mammalia; order Diprotodontia; family Phascolarctidae; genus Phascolarctos; species Phascolarctos cinereus. Next base: position 22,838,156 of record NW_027555847.1, read on the forward strand.
GCAGCTTATAATATATTTACCATCCTAGATCATCCCAAACTAAGCAGACCTATTATGATGCATGTGTCCAATCATTTCCAGAATAAGCAGTAATATGGGACCCACAAGATGGGTGGGCAGTCCTTATCATTCTTACCACACCCCTCATGGTAGATGGACAGCTTAGTGTTGGTTACAAAGTCCTAGTCAGAATGGTTCTTAATCATGGACTTTCCTGGTACAGCCAGGGGGTTATGTAGTGACATAGCCTTAATATTGTAGTTCACAGAATGGTATAAAAGAGTGTGTTTTTAAAGTATTTAAAATATTTTATTTAGTATTTTTAATAGTATAAAATAGTATGTTTTAAATTTACTACCATGAAATAACTTAGATTCTGGAGAGAATTTGACTGGTTCTTCCACACCTAGCATGTGCAACAAGAAAACTCAGTTGGATATTTAACCACCCAACTGAGTTCTGGAAAAATAAAAATGTAGGCTGTGTGAACAGATGGACTTAGACACGTTTGACTCGGTATTTTTCCTTTCATAATTAATCAGCCAACAAATGGATTTTAAAAATCTTACATAGCTTAGCATCATATTGACACTTTATGATCTTAGATCAATGACCAATCTTATCTAAGATCAATTTTAGATCAGCGGTCATTGATTTGAAACAGAAAGGATCTTAGGGGCCATTTAGTCCAACATACTTATTTTATAGGTGATCAATTGATGCCCAGGGAAGGTAACCAAGTTGCCCAAGGTCACACAGGTGGTAAATGAGAGATGTATGATATCACCCCAAATCCCATACTCTTTCCATCATAGCATGTATGGATCTGAGTTGACTTAGCATTTTATGTAGTTCAATGGTTGGGGGCTGGGAATCAACTCACAAATTAGGATAATGTGTTTCATGATACTGAGTACCTGAAGTATTGAGTGGGAGACAGTAACACTAGGTAATGCCCATTGCCATCTATATAGTTTGTAACTCACTGCACTGAAGTATTGCAAATTCTTTATTTTCAAATTGTATCATTAACTCTCCACTGGGTCCATACTGAGCAGTCTAATTTCTCTTGGCATATTCAATTATCTCTCTTTGCTCAGCTGAACCACCTTAGTAAAATATAGGAACATATTACACATTTATGTTGATCCCCACACACCCCTACACACACACATTGCTGACCTAAAGGGTTAGTTAATAGCCTTTTTCTCTGCACTTATAGGTCATTGACCTAGACTGATAGATTTTTTAATTAAAAATTTCCTATTAATGAGCATTTATTTTCCCTTTCCTGCCCCATTCCCACCGAAAAACAATACAAAAAAAACCTCCCTTGTAACAAGTATGCAAGGTCAAACAAAACACATTTCACCACTGACCATGTCAAAAATGTGTGACTGATGGAGATATGTGGAGGTAACTTCAGAATTTCACCAATGGTTAGCCGCTGGCTAGCAAAAGCAAACCTATCATCCCCAGGGCAAAGGGCATTCTATTTTTTCAATGTTTTCTGAATACTATCTTAATAATGTAGCCTTTGCTTGTTTGGAGAGCAGCAGCATATTCCTTAGCTCTTGTTTTAAGAGTCTTCCCCCATCCTTCTATTTTATTGCCCCCGTCTTCAAATTTCCAGAGTTGGCAAATATTAAAAACTCATTTTTCATCTCATGTCCAATCTAGCAGGAAACACTATTGTATTCAGAGTATAGTTTAAAAAACATTAGATTGAACAAATAAAGTGTGGTGAACTTTTAAATATAAATCAGACACATCCCTGGGATTTTCTTTTAACCGCACACCTTCAAAGAAATTATATTTTTACTCCCAGCAAATTACCTAGGAGAAAAAAATGACAAGAGTAATCTATTTTTTTTCACAGCTGGTCGGTTGGCCAGAGTTTCTCATCAAGGAGTACATGCTGTTTGCTCCCCAGATGGACAGGCTGGATGAGCTACAAATCCACAGAGCCTGGGACACAAGGTAGGAATTATACCGGGGGCTTTTAATCTTGTGCAGTTCTGCACACTAGTAATTGCAAGTGGCCCATTTCCAAATGAGCCTCTGTTAGGACAATATCCTATATCTTGTCAGAATGAGTCCCATTAAATCCTCAGCTGGAATTAGACCAAAAACTTGTAATAATTACGGGAAACTTATTAAAAGTTGAGGCCCTAGACTGTGATGGGGAAACACTTAAACACTATTAACAGTAATTGGAATCTTCCCTCATTTTTTCCCTGTTTTCCATCAAGCCTTGTTGATAGCCAAGAAAAGAAAGACAAAACAGGAAGGTGGGAAACAAAAATGTCGAAGTTCCAAATAGGATAATTGCCTTTTGTTTCAGGGCTAAGTCGAGGGTGAGTGCACTGGATGCCTCTGGAGGCTGACTGAGAAAACTCCAGAGGATTCATGACAGTCCTAAAATGTCTGAGGGCTAGAAGGCTCCCTTTGGGCAGGCTGTGCCTGCTCTGGACCAGTTTTCTCCTCCCGCCCAATGGAGCAGCAATTTCTACTCCAGAAACCACACATAGGGCATGTGGCATGAAGTATGTTCCTCAAAATGTGGGGGTGTGGAGGAGAGATGGGGGAGGAAGCTACTTCAACTCTCTGCTCTGGGTTGATTTCTATTTTAATTATTCTTGTAAACTGGATGCTAAACTCTGCCTGCACCCTAATTATGGCTCTGCTAACTAATACTTCTGTCCTGAACTTTTCTGAAAACATGTATCCTGTGCTTAGAGAATAGGAACGAGACTGACCTGCTTCTTCATTAATACAGGGAGCTCCTAGGAAAGGCACCGCCCTCCACCTAGGTAGATGAGCACCTTCTAACCTTAGAGAGTGCCTAAAGCAACCAGTGGATAGGTTGTTAAGTGACTTGCCCAGTGTCACACATAGCCAGTATGTGTCAGAAGTGGAACTTGAGCCCAGGTCTTCCTGACTTGAAGACAAGCCCTCTCTCTATTATGCCATGTTGCCCCTCACATGCCTTCCATACTTGCTTTCCTTATTTGATTCTCCAGAAAAACTTAGTGCTGCTTTTCTGGTGACATCATGGCTAGCAAACCAATCAGATGTCGTTACATGGAAATCTGCTCTCCTCCCAATAAATCCTATGGTCCTTCCTGACTCAGAGAGCCACCCTGGGGTGGAGGACAGGGGACCTCAGCTGCTTCATGTATTGTCTTGAAAGAATAATGTACCGCTGGCCAAGTTGGATGTGCCCAGTCTGAGAAGGAGCATCAGAGACTCTACCTCCTGAACCTACAATAGCTCAAAGACCATTACATGCAAAAATCCAGACTCTAGTTGTAGACTTGCTTTCAACGTCCCTCTGTGCTCTTACTCCTGTATTCCTTCCTTTATATTATGGGTCTTTCCTTTGGTGAGTGAAAACAGACTGAAATAAGAGGTTATTGCTTTGTGCATTCCTGGCCCATGTTACTCCCTGGCAAAGAGCTCTTCTAAATCCCCAAATTCCTGTTACATACAGATGAGGATAGGCTAATGTCATAAGCAGCGGCCAAGTGGACCTCTCAATTCAACCACTGGGACTGCATTCTCCTAGAACAGCCTTCTTTCAGCTCTTCTCTGCTATCTCACCTCATTGTCATTTGGCCACCAAAGGTTTCTGCTTCTCCTTGTCCATGAATTCTTAACTGGGAGTCCATGGAGAGATCTCAGGGAAATGAGAAAAATTTTACTTCTTCATTTCCACTAACGTTTGGCTTTCTTTGTAATCTTCTGGGATTTTTACACATTTAAAAACATTATTATGAGGAAGGCTCCATCGGCTTCACTAGACTGCTAAAGATATGCCCAGGACACAAAACGAGATAAGAATCCCTGCACTAGGTCCTGGGAGGGAGGAGTAATTGATTTGAAATTTTCACTTAAAATAGTAGAGTAGAAATAGGCCTGGATTTGAAGTCTAAAGAATCACAGGTTAAAGTGAGAAAATATATGTTAATATTTATAAAACATTTTGTAAACCTTACTAAAGCACATACATTTCTGTGAAATGAGGGTCTTACACCATTTTTTTCTAAGTCCCCTTCCTAGCTCTAAATCCTAGGATCCTCAGATTTAGAGAGCTCCAATTACAAAACTTCTTGGTAAGTCTCTCTGTACCTCAGTTTCCTAGAAAATTTCTAAGGTCCTTCCTGACACTAGACCCTAAGATATTTTAACTAGGTGATGTCTGAGATCCTTGCCCACTAGGATAATCTAAAGACACAAAGTGCAAATCCTTGACCAATGACTATTTCAAAGCAAGAGCCTATCGAAATCTGTTTTCTCTGAATGTATAACTACTGCTTTGAATCAATCCTGCTTCAATTTCCTCCCACCTAGGTAGGGACCCTTTCCAAAATCACTTTCCCAGTAGTAGGTGGGTTAGATTTTTTTTTTCAGTTTATTTCCCAGTGGTTCTTCTAATGAGCTGGCAGCATCCCTGCCTGGTCCCATCTGGCCATTTATCATGGAGGTCAATTCATAGGACCCCTAGTTTTTCAACTTTTCTAAAGGGCTTTTACTTTTCTTCTTCTTAGGGACAATTCAAGGTCTAGTTAGACTAAATTCAAATAAATCAAGAAGGCAGTTGTTTGCCCTGGGAGATATTTCTTAAATACTTCAATGGGTCTATGACCTAATTGTTGTTTAATGCTTTCTTCACTAAGGCCATTAACTCATTCTTATCCTGAGTGATTCTTTCCCATGCTCTTCCATAAATGCCCCATGAAGGGTCTACTCAACATGCAAGGGTCTCATTTGATGTTTTTTATCTTCTGAGCATAGAAGATCCCTTTTTTCATTGACTAGCACATAAGTACAGTGCTGGGCACATACTTAATAAATGTTTGTTAACTGACTCTAAAAAATTCAATTCTGTATGATAAAACACTGCTTTATAGGCTCTCCTCCAACAAGGTGTCTCTCATGTACTATCTTGCAAGATTCTTTGGTCATTTGTTTTCTAACATTAATGTGAAGTAAGATTTCAGACAAAGACATGTTTGCCAAAGGTATCTGCCAGTGTCATAGAGCATGCCCAGTGGAGAGACCAAATGAAAAAGGGTAAAATCCCTTAAAAAGAATAAAGTCCTCCAGATGTTCCAGTTGGTGCGTGACACTCTGCTGATTGGTTACAACCCCAGAATATGGCAGAGCTTTTTTAAGTAAGATTCACAACTACTCAAAGAATTCAGGCTGACAATCCACATTGGAAAATAAAATGGATGAAAAACAATGATGGTCCTGACATGGAGCAGTCAATAGAGACTTCACAAAGCACATTCATTAAAAGCTCTCATGCACTTCACTCATAGGACAGTCCCTTCATTCTTTTTTCCTCTCATCTTTTTGTTCCTTTTAATATTCTATGGACACCAGGACAATGTTTGGTCCATCCTTCTATTGTCCCTTCTTCACACTATACTGTTGAGTCATTTCCTTATAATTGTTCTTTAAATATATATGCATACATACATATACATGTTTATTTGTAACATTTAGTTTTATATCAACCTAATTTACAGATAGGTTCCTTTTCCCCCTCAACACAGAGAACCATCCCTAGGCAAAAAAGAATAAAATAAAACTTTAAAAAGTAGTTTAGTATAACTAAGCTGCACATGAACTTAAGTCTGACATCATAAGCAATAGGCCACATCTCCAAATCACATTCTTTCTTCCTGATGACTTTTTCCCCACTTGTGATTTGCAAGTCCCAGTTGGCAATAGATTTCATTTTCCAGTGCCCTTTGGATAACTCTTCTAAGATGATTTGAGGTAAAGTCCTAAGGACTTATCATGGGAGAAGTAGTACAGAAAACTTCAGCATTTGGGTTAATTTGGGGGAAAGTAATTTTGAATTATCACAAGTCTGAATCCTATCTCTGAGGCATGCTAGGTTATGTGTCCATGATGGACAAGTCTCTTAACCTCTCTCAGTTTACTCATCTGTAAAATGGGAATGATGATGATGATGATGATGATACTTGTAGTACCTACCTCACAGAGTTGTTGCAAGGATCTAATGATATACTCTATCAACCAATAAATATGTACTGCCTATTATGTGTAAGGTACTACTCTAGATACTGGAAATACAAAGACAAAATTGAAAACATTTCCTATTTTCCAGGAACTTAGGGTCTCTTTTGGGATAATAAAGGAATTTTAAAGCATTGTAGAAATGTCAGTTATCATTATTTTACACCATTTTAAGACGTCGCTGAATTTCTTCCATAAAGTCATTTTAACCAGCAAGTCTCCCAAATAAAAGTCTTGCTTTATCTTTATGAACATAGATTTAGAGATGGATGGGACCTTGAGTGACTTTAGCATCAGAGATTTATAGCTGGAAGAGACTTTGGAGGTCATTGAGTCAAACACTCTGATTATACAGCTGAGGACACCGAGGCCTAGAGAGGTGAAAAGAATACCCAAGGTTACACAGGTCATATGTGGTAGAACCAGGATTTGAACTCGGATGCTCCCAATATATCGTTCTCTCTCTGCTACAGCAAGCCATCACCTGTTCTTAATTATACTGATCTACACCCAAGCTAATTCCGTCTAAAAACACTTTCTTCTTTTAAGTAAGCTGGGTTTGGGGCCTTAAATCTTGCTTACATTTTCATTTGCTTGGAAAGATTGCCCCTCTGTTCTCTCATTCAGCTCAGCCAAATTTTATGCAAATTATGAACTTGTGACTTTGAGTTAACCAGTAACCGGGCAGCTAGTTGGTACAATGGTTAGAGCCCTAGGCCTAGAGTCAGGAAGACTAATCTTCTTGATTTAAGATCTGGCTTCAGACACTTCCTAGCTATGTGACCCTGGGCAAGTCACTTAACCCTCTTTGCTGCAGTTTCCTCATCTGTCAAATGAGCTGGAGAAGGAAATGGCAGACCACTCCAGTATCTTTGCCAAGAAAACCCCAGATGGGGTCACGAAGAGCTGGACATGACTGAAAAACCACTCAACACAACAACATGAGAAACTAGGTTTAAAGTCATAAACCACTGTTAACTGTGGGGGCTTTACTGTGATTAGTTCACTCTGGATGGACTTCAGGGACAACCCATGCCTGCAGACAGATGGGTACACATACATTTCAGACCTACACTTTAGCATTTTACAAAGGGTTGGGCAGAGCATTTCAGATTAGATTTAGACCTCAGTCCAAAAAGCTATTTAAAATGTAAATTACAGAATTAAGGCCTAGAGGGGCAATAGAAAGAGTTGGCCTTGAAGTGAGCTTGGCTTCAGCCATGTGTTGAGTGTAGGACCCTGCTCCAATTATCTGACCTCTCAATGTCTCAGGCAACTCTACGTGTCAGTCAGTCGATCAACAGGCATTGTAACAAGAATAGTAACAAGCCCTTACTATGTGCTAAAAAACAGTCTCTGACCTCCAGGAGCTCACATTCTAATGGAGAAGACAACATATCCACTATGTTCATTCGTTCTTTCTTCCTTCCTTCCTTCCTTTCTTTCTTCCTTTCTTTCTTTCTTTCTTTCTTTCTTTCTTTCTTTCTTTTCTTTCTTTCTTTCTTTCTTTCTTTCTTTCTTTCTTTCTTTCTTTCTTTCCTTCCTTCCTTCCTTCCTTCCTTCCTTCCTTCCTTCCTTCCTTCCTTCCTTCCTTCCTTTCTTTCTTTCTTTCTTTCTTTCTTTCTTCTTTCTTTCTTCTTCTTTCTTCTTTCTTTCTTTCTTTCTTTCCTTCTTTCTCTCTCTCTCTCTCCTTCCTTCCCTCCTTTCTTCTTTCTTTCTCCTTCCTCCTTCCTTCCTTCCTTCCTTCCTTCCTTCCTTCCTTCCTTCTTCCTTCTTTCTTTTCTTTCTTCTTTCTTTTTCTTTCTTTCTTTCTTTCTTTCTTTCTTTCTTTCTTTCTTCTTTCTTTCTTTCTTTCTTTCTCTCTTTCTATCTAGCTATACACACACACACACACACACACACACATAAAGCAGATGGAAGATTAGTTCAAAAGGAAGACATGGGTAGAGGAAGAGGTGGAAAGACCTCCTGGAGAAGGTTGCAGATCTACATTGGTAGAGGGAGTTTTCTCACTGGGAATTCCCAGTGATGAAATCACAGGTCCAGACTTCACAGAGCTAGAGAGTGTCCCATCAGAGAAGGGCATTATTAGCTGCAAGATTCCTTGTTCAATTCTTTGCCTCCTGAAGCAAAGATGATCACAGACTCAAAAAAAAATTT